>NC_091988.1:6503333-6803750 GCF_044704955.1 Pristiophorus japonicus | reverse complement strand
TGCAAATATTTGGCTACAATGTGCGAGTGAACGTCCCACAACACAGGCTCGCGTAGAACGTGATGAAGAAAGAATCAAGAAATAGCAGCTTTACAGAATGGTATTTTCTGTTGATCCTTATAATGAGGTGAGGGTAGAACTTTGTTAATGCATTATCTTAAATTATTAATCATAAACAATAATCATGTCTTTGATTATCTAGACTATCATCTGCATCCGTGAAAATTAATGCTGGAGTTTCAATTCATTGACCTGTTTTTGCACTTTGCACTTCCATTTCATGGTAAACCAATTCTGATGTCAATTTGATCTGCCATGAAAGTAGAATATTAAAACAGAATACCTCAAATCATAATAACGTTGAAGGACCTGTTAATTAAAGGAGAACAATATTCTGCATGTTTGAGAGTAGTGGATAATTCCTGACTCTTATTCCACTGTAATGTTTATTTCAAACTTCCTTATCTTGTTAAAGAGAAAGATTTCTTTCAACGCCTCTCACCCTGAGCCTCTTGGAGGTCTGACATTGTGGACCGGCAAGTTGACAGCAAGTTATTTGCTATTCATTAGCCACATATCTCAAGTAGCTCTGCTGAATCAATGGGCATTGACATCCTTTTCATTCCTGGATCCAGAGCTGGCAGTCATTTGAAATTCTGTGTTGGCTGAATACTCTGCAGTATGTGGAGTACGTAACAATATACCAAGTGCACAATGGCAAGCAGCAGTACTTGGATGGAACTTATTTTGTATGCACTAACTGTTAGACTGAGTACTGTTTAACTCCAAGAGGTATGTCCTTGGCTCTGCTTTATTAAGGCCCAAAGTGACTCATATACAAAATGGCTGGCCTTTTATACTTGGGCTGCACACATGTGCTTGCAGCCCAATGGCCTCCAACAGTGACGCCATCTAGTGGCTAGTGATCCCAAAAGTACATACATGACAGAACGGGTGGTTCTCGGTCTTCATTCGAGATTGAAAAAAATCATCATCATCATCATAGGCAGTCACTCGGAATCGAGGAAGACTTGCTTCCACTCTTAAAAATGAGTCCTTAGGTGGCTGAACAGTCCAATACGAGAGCCGCAGTCTCTGTCACAGGTGGGACAGATGGTAGTTGAGGGAAAGGGAGGGTGGGACTGGTTTGCCGCACGCTCTTTCCGCTGCCTGCGCTTGGTGTCTGCATGCTCTCGGCGATGAGACTGGAGGTGCTCAGTGCCCTCCCGGATGCACTTCCTCCACTTAGGGCGGTCTTTGGCCAGGGACTCCCAGGTGTCAGTGGGGATGTTGTACTTTATCAGGGAGGCTTTGAGGGTGTCCCTGTAACGTTTCCTCTGCCCACCTTTGGCTCATTACACCGATTCAATGGGGGCACTTGCAGATGGAGCCTGTGACTGACATCAGTTCAGCATCTATCTGGTGGTGTTGCAGCACCAAATACATTGCAAGTATTCTTCCACCACAACAGTGCTTTAATATTCTGAGCAAATATATTGAGTTTCTTACCTGACAACCCCCATCCCCACTTTTCCCCACCACCACATTCTTCAAATAAGTTTTCCACTCATGTTCCTCCATGCCACATAACCATTCTGTTACTGGGTGGGGACCAGTAAAAGTTGAGGAAGATCAGCATTGGATGAACTTTTCTCCAATTTATCAAGTGGCAGAATGACCAAAGGCTGACTAACAATTCCAGAAATATTGACATAGCTCCAGAAAAAACATATGGCAACTTCAACAAAAGTCCCTGAATATTACACTCACAATATGTGAAAGCAAACAGTTGCATTGAAAATGCAGTGGGTCCGTGGCTCACTGTAACTTAAACTGCAGACATCGTGAAAAGGTCAACACTTGCAGTGCAGGGGAGACAGCATTTCGTATCGTTGCCTGAGCTCAATTATTATTCAAACTTCGTATATTTCTGTACTGCTAGGGTCAGCCTGTAAGGGACTAAATCTCTTTCCACCTGTGACAGGGACTGTGGTTCTCGTATTAGACTGTTCAGCCACCTAAGAACTCATTTTTAGAGTGGAAGCAAGTCTTCCTCGATTCCAAGGGTCTGCCTACGAGAGAAATCTCTGCCACCCAGGTCTCTCAAGCGGGGAAGTCACAGCAGCCCTTCCCTTCTTTTATTGAAGTTACTGCAGTCACGAACAGTGTGACTCCCCAGTGATCACAGTTTGATCTTTGAGCACCAACAAAAAAAATATCTTTCTGTCGTTTCTTTTGGTGCATTTACTGCATTTTTGAGCAACTCTGTGTCATAATGGGCTGATTCTGTGACCAGCCACCCACAGAGAGTGCTCACAGAAACACAGAAACACAAAGAAACAGAAAATTACAGCGCAGAAAGAGGCCATTTCAGCCCATCGTGTCTGCGCCGGCCGACAAAGAGCCGCACGGCCCTTGGTCAGCAGCCCTGAAGGTTACATACAAACCCACGAACAATGGCGGAAAGGCAAAGAGCACCCAGCCTAACCAGTCCACCCCACATCACTGCAAACATACTAAAAACATCTACACTCCATCCCAACCGGAGCCATGTGATCTCCTGGGAGAGGCAAAAACCAGATAAAAACCCAGGCCAATTTAGGGAGAAAAAATCTGGGAAAATTCCTCTCCGACCCATCCAGGCGATCGACACTAGTCCAGGAGATCACCCTGGCCGTATTCGATTTCCTACAGTACTTACCATTATATCTGCACTGACAAACAAAAGGTCATCCAGTCTAATCCCAATGACCAGCTCTAGGTCTGTAACCCTGCAGGTTACTGCACTTTAAGTGCCCATCCAACCATCTCTTAAAAGTGGTGAGGGTTTCTGCATCCACCACTCTTCCAGGCAGCGAGTTCCAGATCCTCACAACCCTCTGTGTAAAGAAGCCCCCCTCAAATCCCCTCCAAACCTTTCACCAACCACCTTAAAACTATGCCCCCTCGTAATAGACCCCTCCACCAATGGAAATAGACCCTTACTATCCACTATGCCCAGGTCCCTCAATATTTTGTACACCTCGATGAGGTCTCCTCTCAACCTCCTCTGTTCCAATGAGAACAAACCCAGCCTATCCAATCTGTCCTCATAACTAAGATTCTCCATTCCGGGCAGCATCCTAGTAAATCTCCTCTGCACCCTCTCAAGTGCAATCACGTCCTTACTCCAGCTGTGGCCTAACCAAAGTATTATACAATTTAAGCATAACCTCCCTGCTCATATGCTATGCCTCGGCCAATAAAGGCAAGCATTCCGTATTCCTTCTTAACCACCTTATCCACCTGGCCTGCTACTTTCAGGGATCTGTGGACAAGCACTCCAAGGTCCGTTTGGAAAACTGTGGGCCAGCAAACTTGGATTTATGTTAAAGAAAGAGTGGAATATTAGAAGCATCAGGCCAGCAGTTTTCCAAATAGCAGTCCCTTTGAGCAACTCTTGCTGCTGGAAATGCCCAACTGGGGAATACGCCCTTACATGATAGCATGACATATGTGTCATTATCAGTTTAGAAATAAAGCAAATAGTATGTACAAAATGCCAGCAGAGATGCAAAATTAAATTAGAATGAACAAGAATGAACATATTAGTGTTTTTTTTTCTCATACTGAATGTCAAGAAACGATAATTAAGCAGAATTCTGCAGTCCCAACTATTGCCGGCCCAGTGTAGTTGAACCACAGCACTTCCAACCCTCAGGCAGTGCTGACAATTTAGAAATGCACATCCATAAATCAAAACAAATGAAACTGTTAGTACAAAGTATATATTTCTCAGGAGAATTGTTTTGTTGGTAGTTCTGTGTCAGATAGATCAATTTGGAGATTAAAAATGTTACATTTTGTTTAAAAATCCCCATGATAATAGCAGCTTTAAGAAAAGCTCACTTTGAGTAAATTCTGACAAGGCTATCACATCCGACACGATCCAGCCAATAGAAGTAATTGTTATGTCTTGAATAAAGCAATGTGACTGAGTACTGTAGACGTCAGTAAGTGTGACCTTAGTCTTATTATTCTAACTCCAAAGTGCTGGTACAGCATGGGAGGCCTGCTTATATACAGTGCTCCCAAGGGATGCTGGGATTCTACCGCCCTCTGGTGGTGGTAGAATGCTGGTTACATAGTGTTGCATACATAATATCACTCCCTCACAATGCTAATAGTACACTTATTTACAGGGTGAGACGGTCTGGGGCTTTCCGCTCCCTAGTCGATCGTCTCGGTACAAACACAGGTTCAGGTGAGTTGGTTGGGCCTTCGCTGGTCTGCTGCGCAGCTGGCCTTGCTGGGCTGCTGGGGATGATGAGTTCAGCTTCGTGGTCAACCATGATGTCGGTTGCCACTTGTATATGTATCGGAGGATCGAAGTTGGTGGTGCCCTCTTCAGGTTGCTCGTGGCTGTCTGTGAATCGCAGTTTGGTTTGGTCCAAATGCTTTCTGCAAGTTAGTCCATTTGCGAGTTTGACCTGAAACATCTTACTCCCTTATTTGGTGATGACAGTGCTCGCAAGCCATTTGGGATCATGTCCATAGTTGAGTACAAATACAGGGTCATTGACTTCAATTTGCGCTATCATGGTACATGCTTTGTTGATGCCGACTGCCCTCGACATGATAATGGAGATCAGGGTGGACTAGAGAGAGCCTTGTTTTGAGCGACCTTTTCATGAGTAACTTGGCTAGAGGAACCCCGGTGATTGAGTGGAGTCTAGTGCGGTAGCTGAACAGGACTCGGGACAGGCGGGTCTGCAGGGAGCCTTCCGACACGCATTTCAAGCTTAGCTTGATGGTTTGGATTGCCCGTTCCATCTAGCCGTTGGATGTGGGCTTGAACGGGGCAGATGCAGGTCATGAATTCCTTGAATTCAGCGCTGGTGAAGCACGGCCCGTTGTTGCTGATGAGGACATCAGTGCGTGGCAAACATGGCTCGTAGGTTTTCAATGGTGGCAGTGGATGTGCTTACAGACATTATTGCACACTCAATCCATTTTGAATAAGCATCCACAACAACCAAGAACATTTTGCCTAGAAACGGGCAAAAATGGTGGATCTGAGGTTTGGAGGGCCATGACCACAAACTCAGCGGTGCCTCCCTGGGTGCATTGCTCAGTTGAGTGCAAGCGTTGCATTGGCGCACGCAAGACTCCAAATCTGAGTCGATGCCGGGCCACCACACATGGGATCTGGCTCGAGCTTTCCTCATTACTAAGCCTGGTTGGGTACTGTGTAGATCGTATATGAACATTTCTCTGCCTTTCTTGGGCAAAACCATGCGATTACCCCACAAAAGACAGTCCGCCTGTATGGACATTTAGTTTTTACGCCACTGGAACGGCTTGATCTCTTCATGCATCTTCGCTGGGACGCTGGACCAGCTCCCATGGAGGGCACAGTTTTTGACAAGGGACAGTAAAGGATCCTGGCTGGTCTAGGTCCTGATGTGGCAGGCCGGAACGAGTGACTTTTCGTTTTCAAATGCATCCATCACCAGGAGCAAGTCTGCAGGCTGTGCCATTTCCATCCCGGTGGTGGGCAATGGTAGCCGACTGAGGGTATCAGCGCAGTTCTCTGTGCCTGGTCTGTGGCGAATTACATAGTTATATGCAGACAGCATGAGCATCCATCTTTGGATGCGAGCAGAGGCATTGGTATTGATACCTTTGCTCTCTGAGAATAGCGATATGAGCGGCTTATGTCAGTTTCTAACTCGAACTTAAGCCCAAACACTGATGCATTTTTTTTACCCTGTAAACGCATGCCAGAGCTTCTTTTTCAATCATGCTCTAGGTTCTTTCGGCCTTGGACAAACTCCTGGATGCATAAGCGACCGGTTGCAATGTTCCCAATTCGTTTGCTTGTTGTAACACACACCCGACCCACGAAGACGCATCGCAAGCGAGCACTAAACCTTTGCAAGGATCATACAGAACAAGCAGTTTGTTGGAACACAACAGGTTTCGGGCTTTCTCAAAAGCTGTCTCTTGTGATTTCCCCCATACCCAGTCATCTCCCTTGCATAGCAACACGTGTAGAGGTTCTAACAAGGTGCTTAACCCGGGTAGGAAATTACCGAAATAATTGAGTCGTCCCAGGAATGACCACAGCTCCGTCACGTTCTGTGGTCTCGGCGCGTACTTGATGGCCTCCGTCTTGGCGTCGGTGGGTCTGATGCCATCTGCTGCGATTCTTCTCCCGAAGAACTCGTCCTCTGGCGCCAGGAAAACACACTTCGAGCATTTCAACCTGGCCCCACACGATCTAGCCGACTTAGATCCTCTTCCAGGTTCTGCAAGTGTTCAATAGTGTCTCGACCTGTGATCAATAAGTTGTCCTGGAAAACCATGGTGCGCGGAACCGACTTTAGCAGGTTCTCCATGATCCTTTGAAAGATTGCCGCGGCCAATCGAATCCCAAACGGGCATCTATTGTAGATGAACAGACCTTTGTGCGTGTTGATGCAGGTGAGGCCTTTCGAAGATTACGCCGGCTCCTGTGTCGTGTAGGCCGAGATCAGGTCCAACTTGGTGAACGTCTTTCCTCCTGCCAGCATCGTAAATAGGTCGTCTGCCTTTGGTAACAGATACTAGTCCAGCAGCGAAAAATGGTTAATCGTTACTTTATAGTCCCCACAAATTCTGACCGTGCCATCGCCCTTAAGAACCGGAACAATCGGACTGGCCCACTCATTGAACTCCACCGGCACGATGATGCCCGCTCATTGCATCCTGTCTAGCTCGATCTCCACTTTCTCTCGCTCAGATGTCGTCCCAGTTCCAGC
Source organism: Pristiophorus japonicus (assembly GCF_044704955.1). Classification (NCBI taxonomy): domain Eukaryota; kingdom Metazoa; phylum Chordata; class Chondrichthyes; family Pristiophoridae; genus Pristiophorus; species Pristiophorus japonicus. The sequence goes on along the minus strand of NC_091988.1, from coordinate 6,796,968 downwards.
GGATTTTTCCCAGCCAGCTTCTGCCGAACAGTGTGGGGCCATCTCCTGGTACAATCCATAGTGGTAGTTCGTGCACCGGTCCATCATAGGAGACTTTTACTGCTGCGCTGCCAATTACAGCGATCAGCTCTTTAGTGTAAGTTCTCAGCTTGGGCCTGTGTGCCTTGTTGCTCCACAGCCTGTCGAAGGCCTTTTTGCTCGTGATAGACTGACTTGCACCCGTGTCCAGTTCCATGGATACTGGAATTCCGTTCAGTTCAACTTTTAACATGATCGGTGGTTATTTCGTGGTGAAGGTGTGTACCCCGTATACTTCTGCCTCCTCAGTTTGATCCACCATGGATCGATCCTCCTCTGCAACGTGGTGGTTTGCAGGGTTTGCAGCTCGTCTGCACATTCGCTGGAGGTGTCCTATTGTTCCATAGCCTTTGCACACACATTGTTTGAAGCGGCATTGATGGACTCGATGATCACTTTCGCAGCGCCAACAAGGTGTCAATTGCCTCCCATTAATGTTTGATGGCGGACTCTGAGTCATCTGAGGTCATGCAGCTGCCGGCGTGTACATTCTGCCATATGCATTCCTGCCTGAAAACGATGTTACTTTGTGTACAGTACTTGCTGAAACCTCTTTATGCTGTGAAATTTGTTTCGTGTTATCGCTGGTGGACCATAAATGCCTGGGCTATCGTTATGGCTTTGCTCAGGTTCGGTGTTTCAACAATCAATAGTTTGCGAAGGATAACCTCATGGCCAATACCAAGCACAAAAAAGTCTCTCAGCACTTGCTCCAGGAATCCATCGAATTCGCAATGTCCTGCAAGGCGCCTTAGTTCGGCGATGAAACTCACCACTTCCTGGCCTTCAGACCGCTGACACATGTAGAACCGATACCTTGCCATCAGAACGCTCTCCTTCGGATTTAGGTGCTCCCGGACCAGCTTACACAGTTCTTCATATGATTTGGTTGTTGGTTTCACCGGAGCAAGAAGATTCTTCATGAGGCCATAGGTTGTTGCCCCGCAGACGGTGAGGAGGATCGCCCTTCGTTTGGCAGCGTTCACATTCCCTTCCAGCTCATTGGCCACGAAGTATTGGTCGAGTCGCTCCATGAAGGCCTCCCAATCATCACCTTCTGAGAATTTCTCCAGGATACCAAAAGTTCTCTGCATTTTCACGTGATGGTTCGTTATCTCGTCGCCAGTTGTTATGTCTTGAATAAAGCAATGTGACTGAGTACTGTAGACGTGAGTAAGTGTGACCTTAGTCTCTTTATTCTAACTCCAGGGTGCTGGTACAGCATGGGAGGCCTGCTTATATACAGTGCTCCCAAGGGATGCTGGGATCCTTTGGGACTTCAACAGATACGCCCTCTGGTGGTGGTAGAATGCTGGTTACATAGGGTTGCATACATAACAGTGATCAGAAGAGTTCCAAGGTGATTTTTAAAAATGTTCTTACTGCAGATTATATTCAACAAACAATGCAACGATGCATGCTGTGTGTGATAAAATATCAAGCATTGCACTAATTGTGCAAGTCAGTTTCTTAACATGTTATTGGGCCGGATTCTGCTGTGAAAATAATGATGAGCGAACAGTCTGTGGGCCAGTGCAAGTGTAACGAATGATGCTTGTAGCAGAGTCTGCCCCATTATTTACCTTCGATGCTAACATTAGCTAATTTATTCGGTTTAATTTGAAAGTCTTTTGGTTTGGTGATGGCTCTCCCTCAAGTTCCTCCTCCTGAAACATTGAGCATGGGCCTGCATTAAAAACTAAGCCACACTAAGCTCCGAGACAGCTTTGTGGAACCCAAACATTTAGATGGGGAGATTTCTGCATTGGATTGGAACTGCAAACATGGCGGTGCAGGCTAGAAGGGCCGAATGGCCTACTCCTGCACCTAGTTTCTATGGACATGGGTATATGCGTGCATCTATCTATATGTGTGTGCAGATTCACGCGTGCACACTTTCCAATAGGAGTCATTAAACAGCAGAGGTGAGCCTGGCTGATTCATCACCTGCTCATCCGAGGTGCTGAGGCCAATTGAAGCACCAGGTGAGGTTAGCTGACTGTGCACAGACCAGGAATTCAACATGAAACCTTCTGGTTTGTATAGCTTATTACCACACAAGGTGAGGTGCTTTTAATCAATAAGCTTTTAGTGGACTTAACCATCCAATGTATATAAAAAAACGTGGTGCTGATGTCGTGTTTCTGCCTAGTGTAAATGGGGTAGTCGTGGCCTGAAAATGGCGTGGGGTCAGTTACCGCCCCAGTTACCCTCAAAGCCTCGCTGATAAAGTGCAACATCCCCACCGACACCTGGGAGTCCCTGGCCAAAGACCGCCCTCAGTGGAGGAAGTGCATCCGGGAGGGCGCCGAGCACCTCGAGTCTCAACGCCGAGAGCATGCACAAATCAAGAGCAGGCAGTGGAAAGAGCGTGCGGCAAACCAGTCCCACCCACCCCTTCCCTCAACATCTATCTGTCCCACCTGTGACAGAGACTGTGGTTCCCGTATTGGACTGTTCAGCCACCTAAGGACTCACTTCAGGAGTGGAAGCAAGTCTTCCCTGGTTCCGAGGGACTGCCTATGATGATGATATGCTGGTGCTCTGGCTGCTGCCATCTTGGATAAGATCATGAAAAAGAGGCCGGGGTGTTTGTCTCTTTTAGGTGGGAAGCAACGTGGCATATCCTTCGGACCCCTATAGCACTTTTGAAATATAGATGGGTGCTTGGCTATTTATACTGGCATTAAATAACCTAACCAACGGCCTTTCAAGGGATTGCTGGAGGGTGCGAAAAAAATGACCCAAGATATTTTTAACTTTAACCATTACTTTTTTGTGGGGACTTGAGGAGCAGGATTGATCCCCCTGAAGCCACACAAAAACCCCAGCCCACTGCTGGTCCATGCAAGCCCCTTGGAATTGTTTTCCTTCCCTGCAGCCGGCTTAGACCATTGACCAGCTTCAGGTAGGAGCCAGATGGTTTGCTGTCCTCCCCAAGCAGCACGGTGTATCAAAGTGCTCACTTGGCACCACAGCGAACCACCAGCATGCAAATGAGGCCCAATCTCAATCTAGGAGTACAGTGGAGCTTCATTTAATGTTACGCAACTCTCTGCTTCACACTCCCTCCCCATCCGGACATTTAAAAGTAGCACATATTGTTATTCATTTCTGTTACTTGTTCCCCAACTTTGCTCATCCTTCCACGAAAACTTTGTCCTAAAAATTAAAACCCCAGATATCACCAATGGTAATTTTTTTGTGAACCAGCAAAATAACCTTTAAACCGTGATCTGGAAACTTGAATGAAAACTTTCTAATTCTCCCTCTATAAAATTTCCATTTCTCTCTCCAAACATCACAACCCACTCTCCCCACCTTTCCACCCTCTCAGTGTAATCACAAGAAATATCAACCCACACAGACGAGGAAAAATTGCATGTGTAACCCAATGGCGTGGAAAGCAGAGACACACACATTTCAAATGGTCCCAGGTGAACCTCAGGAAAATAGACCCTGATGCTGGTGGCTCATAAGTCAAAACTTGCTCACGTTTGCAGTAATGGCAATAAGGATAGCCAATTCCTCACTTGAGCCCCCCTGCTAACGAGGAAAAATGCTGACCTTTCCACTTAGAAGAAACATACAAAATTCTGACGGGACTGGACAGGTTAGATGCAGGAAGAATGTTCCCAATGTTGGGGAAGTCCAGAACCAGGGGTCACAGTCTAAGGATAAGGGGTAAGCCATTTAGGCCCAAGATGAGGAGAAACTTCTTCATTCAGAGAATTGTGAACCTGTGGAACTCTCTGCCACAGAAAGTTGTTGAGGCCAGTTCGTTAGATATATTCAAAAGGGAGTTAGATGTGGCCCTTACGGCTAAAGGGATCAAGGGGTATGGAGAGAAAGCAGGAATGGGGTACTGAAGTTGCATGATCAGCCATGATCATATTGAATGGTGGTGCAGGCTCGAAGGGCCGAATGGCCTACTCCTGCACATATTTTCTATGTTTCTATGCCTTGCACACCACTCATTCAGTGAGAAGCAACCCTGACCTCCAGTACCCCACTAAGAAGCAACTCAGACCTTTGAGGAAAATTCCTTGCAGTATCATTCCATCACCCCTTCCTAACATCTCAAGGAAAGCTACTTGTTCCCCCACCCGTACGGAGAATAAAATAGCTCCCCGCCCCTTCTTCCTCCCGCACCACGAGTTGGAAATAAGGCCTGGCCCATTGCCGCTCCCCACTTCCATTGAGAAGGCAATTGGCCCTGGCCCAGAACTACGCACCTCTTCCTTATCCTCCAACCTGTATCTCCTTCCACCCATCCAACTTTCCTCTCTCATCCCTCGCCCACTACCCAATTCACTCTGAAGAAAATGGCCTCTGCCTACCACAATCAGAGGAAAATCAGAACTAGCCCAGCACCACCCCATTGTCACTCTCCTCCACACCATTCTCACCATTTACTCCCTTCTCCTGCCCTCTACTCCTTCCCATATCTCTCCCTATCCACGCCCTCAATTCCTGTTCCTCTTCCTCCGTCTGCCTCCTCCCCTCTCCTTGCCACGGTTCAGTTTGACCTCCCCATCGGCTAACCCCACTTGACCCAAATACTTCACTTGTAATGCCTCAGGTAATTGACGACTATTCAAAGCTAGACCGCTGTTTGCTAGCAGCAGCTGCACATACATGCATTATGTCTCAATTTGGAGCAAAATTGTGACAAATCTGAATTAATTTGTTTTAACATTTTGGATCTCATTCTGATAAAATCATAAAATAATATATTTTGTTCAACTCTGTCCCTGTGCATTGATGATATAATACTCAAAAGTCCCGCATGTTTTACAACCTTTAAAGTTAATTAACATGGGACAAATGAGATGCAAGTATAAAATGAAAGTTACTGAACTGAAAAGTACATTTATTATAGAAAAAGTCAAGTAATTTTTTTTAGATGGCTGCACAAAATACTTCAGTAATAAATGATTATTGTCACAGGCATTGTACAATGAACACAACAAATAGCCCTTTGTCTGAATATACATGCAGACATTCACATAAACACACACAAACCCGTGTATGCACATACATGTGAAAACACAATCATGCGCCCATAAAATCATAGAATGGTTACAGCACAGTAGGAGGCCATTCGGCCCGTCGAGCCCGTGCCGGCTCTCGTCAAGAGCCCTTCAGCCAGTCCCACTCCCCCGCCCTTTCCTCGTAGTCCTGCAAATTTTTTTCCCTCAGGTACTGAGCCAATTCCCTTTAGAAGGCCATGATTCAATCTGCCTCCAGCACCCTTTCAGGCCGTGCATTCCAGATCCTAACCACTCACTGCGTGACAAAGTTTTTCCTCGTGTCGCATTTGGTTCTTCTGCCAATTGCTTTAAATCTGTGTCCTGTGGTTTTGGACCCTTCCACCAATGGGAACAGTTACTCTCGATCTACTCTGTCTAGACCCCTCATGATTTTGAACACCTCGATCAAATCTCCTCTCAATATTCTGTGCTCTAAGGAGAACAACCCCAGCTTCTCCAGTCTGTCCACATAACTGAAGTCTCTCATCCCTGGAACCATTCTTGTAAATCTTTTCTGCGGCCTCTCCAAGGCCTTCACATCCTTCCTAAAGTGCGGTGCCCAGAATTGGACACAATACTCCAGTTGAGGCCGAACCAGTGTTTTATACAGGTTCATCATAACTTCCTTGCTTTTGTACTTTATTTATAAAGCCCAGGATCCCATATGTTTTATTAACCGCTTTATCAACCTGCCCTGCCACCTTCAAAGATTTGTGCACACAAACCCCAGGTTTCTCTGTTCATAGTTTATATAACCTCTTTGCAGTCTTCCTCGCAAAATCTATCACTTCGCACTTTTCTACATTAAATTTCATCTGCCACGTGTCCGTCCATTCTACCAACCTGTCTACGTCTGCTTGAAGTTGAGCACTCTCCTCCTCACTGTTCACTGTACTTCCAAGTTTTGGGTCATCTGCAAATTTTGAAATCGTGCCCTGTACACCCACGTCCAAAACATTAATATATATCAAGAAAAGCAGTGGTCCCAGAACACCACTGTATACCTTCCTCCAGTCCGAAAACCTACACAAACAGATAGGTGCATGCGCACACACACACACACACACGTGCGCACATACACATGCCTGTGCATGCACACACATATAAAAGACCAAACACATACATATGCACACAGATATATATGCACACATACACGCCCACACGCATTAACATTTTTTATATATAAATATATTTTTTTAAATGCTATACTGATGGGCATGTTCCAGAAAGAATTTTCTACACATCTTCTTGGCAATATAAGTATTAGTACTGTTGTGATGACAAAAGCCATCAGTTTATTCCAGTGAAGGCTAGTGCATATCTAATTGTTGTCTGAAACAATCCTGTCATTTTCTGAAATGATTATTTGTTGAAAAATATTTGAATTATTTGAGAAGTCTCAATACTGAATTAACCACAAATACGGTCTTGCCATATGACAAGTTTGCACTGGGAAGTAGCGATTTTATTTTAGTCTTATTAAGAATTGATGTGCAAAGCTGTACAGAAGTGAGGCCATTTGGCAGCAATATTTGAGTTGCTGCCAGCACGAATGAATAGAGTTTCAACATCTATCATTTAATATTTTTTAAGAAACTATCACAAAATAATGATATTGGCTTTCCTGCAGAATTTTACAAGAAGCACCCAAAGCAGCCCCCCCGATTCTGAGTCCTTCAGCACGTGCCATGTACGGCATTAATTCTGGACAATGGTGTGAGATGGCCTTTCTGCAATCCTTACAAAGGACAATACACCCTCAAATTCACCTCCTGGTCTCTGATATTTCAATTGAGTAGCAACTCCGGCAAAAAAAGCTGAGTAAAAGCCTGAGCGATTGATCATAAATTAACTTATCCAGTGTGCCCACAGACAGTTCAGCCATCCGTAACTAGACCTGGCTGAACTATATCGCTCTCTACCAGATCTCAGTGTTCTCTGCCAAAATTATCCAATACTCTAAGATCATTGAAAAGGACAAAGCCAAAATCAGAAAATAGCTTTTGCTGCTATTAACTACCTCCTTAAAACGTTCTCCTCTGCCCCTCCATCATTAACAAGTGTGAAGTACTCATGGAAACACAAAAGCAACATACTGCGGACGCTGGAATCCGAAATAAAAACAAAAAATGCAGGAAATACTCAGCAGGTCAGGCAACGACTGTGGAAAGAGAAACGTAGTTAACTCTGTTTCTCCCTCCACAGATACTGCCTGAACTGTGAAGTACGAATGAATCTCTTCGTCAGCAAGATAGAGACCTCCTTTTCAGTTTTTTCTGCTGCTTTCCAAATTCCCTTTTCCCACCAAGCCAAACTTCTCCCAGGTTCACTCCACACACCCCAGCTTTGAATACCCATCCCTCATCCCATGTCCTCTGCAAGCTCACCTCATCCTTGAGACCTACTTCTTGCTCCCATGACCCCATTCCCACAAAATGGCTGACCAACTAACATCCCTTCTCAGTCCCGATGCTGTCTTTGTCAATGATTACCTCTCCTCAGCAATTGTCCCCCTCGCTTTAAAGACCGCTGTCTTCACCCCTTCTTCAAAGAACCACCCTTGACCCTTTGTCCCTGAAAACGTCCTTTCCTCTTCCAATTCCTTGAATACGTCATGCCCTCCCAGATCCATGCTCATCTCTCCTGCAACTCCCAATTTGAACACCAACGATTAGGATTCTGCCCCTCCTCCAGCACTGAAATGGCCAAAATAAAATCATTAACATCTTGTGTGACTTTAACCATGGTGTGTTGTCTCTCTTCCACCACTCTACAGCCTTTGACATGGATAATGACACCATCCTCATCCAATGACTCTGTTTCATTGTCCAGCCCGGCGGGACAGTCATTGCTTCGCTCTTACCTAACCGATCATAGCCAGAGCACCTCCAGCAATAGCCTCTGCTCCTACCCTGCACTGTCACCTCGGGAGTCGGCCATCACAAAAACTCCTCTCCATCACAAAGATTTCGGCTTCATTGTCGGCGATTTTCTCGGCGTTACAGCTGGTTTTTCGCCCGGTGAGAGTTTCCAGGTAAGTTTTTAAGCGTTATCGGCCACATCAGAAGTCGCCTGCCGGGACCAGACTGCCCACGTGCAATGCCGAGAACAACCACCAGGGGGTAAGTTTGGCCTCAACCGCCGACGTCCAGATCGCCGAGAGACCCGCCCGGTAAACGCTGCTTAAACAGGGCGGCAATGGGGGGGGGGGGCTGCAAAGAAAGGTCAGTTAAAGGTTCTTTAATTATTATTTTTTTAATCTTACCACAGCGCTTAGGGTTAAAACTGCCTTGGGAATGCTTTGTATGTGGGTTTTTTTTAAATGATAATTTTTTCTTTCAGTTTTCCCCCCTCCATAGTCCCAACCGCAGTCTCGGCCCAGACTTTTGTACATACCGTCCATTCTGGTAACGACCGCCCATTTGGCAAACTTTGCACTTACCCGCCGAGAGACCACCGAGAATGAGTGTGAAACGCCCATTTTTTAGCCGGGCAATCAGTTCCACACACCTTTACCCACAAAAATGGAAATTCTCACCCGTTTTTTTTGCCAAGCGTTAGCGATCCTTCTCAGCGGGCAATCAGGCGTTGAGGGCCTTTAGAAACATAGAAACACAGAAAATAGGTGCAGGAGTAGGCCATTTGGCCCTTCGAGCCTGCACCACCATTCAATAAGATCATGGCTGATCATTACTTCAGGAGAAAGCAGGAATGGGGTACTTATTTTCTAAGTTTCTATGTACCCCTTTCCTGCTTTCTCTCCATACCCCTTGATCCCTTTAGCTGTAAGGGCCATATCTAACTCCCGCTTGAATATATCCAATGAACTGGCATCAACAACTCTCTGCGGCAGGGAATTCCACAGGTTAACAACTCTCTGAGTGAAGAAGTTTCTCCTCATCTCAGTCTTAAATGGCCTACCCCTTATCCTTAGACGGTGACCCCTGGTTCTGGACCTCCCGAACATCGGGAACATTCTTCCCGCATCTAACCTGTCCAGTCCCGTCAGAATCTTATACGTTTCTATGAGATCCCCTCTCATCCTTCTAAACGCCAGTGAATAAAGGCCCAGTTGATCCAGTCTCTCCTCATATGACAGTCCAGCCATCGCTGGAATTAGTCTGGCGAACCTTCGCTGCACTCCCTCAATAGCAAGAACGTCCTTCCTCAGATTAGGAGACCAAAACTGAACACAATATTCCAGGTGAGGCCTCACTAAGGCCCTGTACAACTGCAGTAAGACCTCCGTGCTCCTATACTCAAATCCCCTAGCTATGATGGCCAACATACCATTTGCCTTCTTCACCGCCTTTTGTACCTGCATGCCAACCTTCAATGACTGATGAACCATGACACCCAAGTCTCATTGCACCTCCCCTTTTCCTAATCTGCCACCATTCAGATAATATTCTGCCTTCATGTTTTTGTCCCCAAAATGGATAACCTCACATTTATCCACATTATACTGCATCCGCCATGCATTTTCCCATTCACCTAACCTGTCCAAGTCACCCTGCAGCCTTTTAGCATCCTCCTCACAGCTCACACCGCCACCCAGTTTAGTGTCATCTGAAAACTTGGAGATATTACACTCAATTCCTTCATCCAAATCGTTAATGTATATTGTAAAGAGCTGGGGTCCAGCACTGAGCCCTGCGGCACTCCACTAGTCACTGCCTGCCATTCTGAAAAAAACCCGTTTATCCCGACTCTCTGCTTCCTGTCTGCCAACCAGTTCTCAATCCACGTCAGTACATTACCACAAATATCATGCGCTTTGACTTTGCACACCAATCTCTTGTGCGGGACCGTGTCAAAAGCCTTTTGAAAGTCGAAATACACCACATCCACTGGTTCTCCCTTGTCCACTCTGCTAGTTACATCCTCAAAAAATTCCAGAAGATTCGTCATGTATGATTTCCCTTTCATAAATCCATGCTGACTTGGTCCGATCCTGTCACTGCTTTCCAATTGCACTGCTAATTCATCCTTAATGATTGATTCCAACATTTTCCTCACTACTGATGTCAGGCTAACTGGTCTATAATTACCCGTTTTCTCTCTCCCTCCTTTTTTAAAAAGTGGTCTTACATTAGCTACCCTCCAGTCCATAGGAACTGATCCAGAGTGGATAGATTGTTGGAAAATGATCACCAATGCATCCACTATTTCTAGGACCACTTCCTTAAATACTCTGGGATGCAGACTATCAGGCCCCGGGGATTTATCAGCCTTCAATACCATCAATTTCCCGAACACAATTTCCCACCTAATAAGGATATCCCTCAGGTCCTCCTTCTCACTAGACCCACTGTCCCCTAGTACATTCAGAAGGTTATTTGTGTCTTCCTTCGTGAAGAGAGAACCGAAGTATTTGTTCAATTGATCTGCCAATTATTTGTTTCCCATTATAAATTCACCTGATTCTGATTGCAAGGGACCTACATTAGTCTTCACTAATCTTTTTCTCTTCACATATTTATAGAAGTTTTTGCAGTCATTTTTTTGTTCCTTGCAAGATTCCCCTCGTAGTCTATTTTCCCCCTCTTAATTAAACCCTTAGTCCTTCTCTGTTGAATTCTAAATTTCTCCCAGTCCTCAGGTTTATTACTTTTTCTAGCCAATTTATATGCCCCTTCCTTGGTTTTAACCTTAATTTCTCTTGTTAGCCATGGTTGAGCCACCTTCCCCGTTTTATTTTTACTCCAGACAGGGATGTACAATTGCTGAAGTTCATCCATGTGATCTTTAAATGTTTGCCATTGCTTATCCACTGTCAAGCCTTTAAGTATCCTTTGCCAGTCTATTCTCGCCAATTCACGCCTCATACCATTGAAGTTACCTTTCCTTAAGTTCAGGACCGTAGTTTCTGAATTAACTGTGTCACTCTCCATCTTCATAAAGAATTCCACCATATTATGGTCACTCTTCCCCAAGGGGCCTCGCACAACAAGATTGCTAATTAGTCCTTTCTAATTACACATCACCCAGTCTAGGATGACCAGCTCTCTAGTTGGTTCCTCGACATATTGGTTGAGAAAACCATCCCTAATACACTCCAGGAAATCCTCCTCCACCGCAGTGCTACCAGTTTGTGCAGCCCAATCTATATGTAGATTAAAGTCACCCATGATAACTGCTGTACCTTTATTGCACACATCCCTTATTTTTTGTTTGATGCTGTCCCCAACCTCACTACTACTGTTTGGCGAGTCTGGCCCTATGTCATGGAGAAGGATGATTCCAGACAATGCACCAGGCAGCTGAACGCTCCCTAGCACTGTTCTTCCGATTATGGTCTCTGTTTCCTCCTCCCTCCTTTTGATCCACCACTGGCAATAGTACCTTCAACTGCCTTGGCCCCATGCTCCGGCTTACGCTCCTTAAAACCCTCTGCCTCTCAAGCTCCTTAAAACCCTCTCCTCTTTTAAGACCTTCCGTAGAATCATATAATCATAGATTTATCGAAATTTACAGCACAGGAGGAGGGCATTCGGCCCATTGTGTCTATGCCGGCCGACAAAGAGCTATCTCCAGCCTCATCCCACTTTCCAGCTCTTGGTTCGTAGCCTGTTGGGGAGGAGTAAACTAATATAGCAGGGGGATGGGAACCAATGCAGGGAGACAGAGGGAAACAAAATGGAGACAAAAGTAAAAGACAGAAAGGAGATGAGTAAAAGTGGAGGCAGAGAAACCCAAGGCAAAAAACAAAAAGGGCCACTGTACAGCAAAATTCTAAAGGGTCAAAGTGTGATAAAAAGGCAAGCATGAAAGCTCGGTGCCTCAATGCAAGGAGTATTCGGAACCCAGGAGAGGGCTCTGAGCTTGTTAGAGTGGGTGAGAGCTCAGATGAACAGGATCCCAAGAAAGAATGCAAAAGGCAGGAGGCAACAGAGCAGAGTAGCACTGGGGTAAGTGTAAACCACAAGGTGATAGGAAGGGACAATATGTATGAATATAAAGGGGCTGCAGGAGGGGTCAAAACTAAAAATCATGGTTTAAAGCTAGGATTAAAACACTCTACCTAAACGCACGCAGCATTCGAAATAAAGTAAATGAGTTGACGGCACAAATCATTACAAATGGGTATGATTTGGTGGTCATTACAGAAACGTGGTTGCAGGGTGGCCAAGACTGGGAATTAAACATACAGGGGTATCTGACAATTCGGAAAGATAGACAAGAAGGGAAAGGAGGTGGGGTAGCTCTGTTAATAAAGGATGATATCACGGCAGTTGTGAGAGACGATATTGGCTCTCATGAACAAAATGTTGAATCATTGTGGGTGGAGATTAGAGATAGTAAGGGGAAAAAGTCACTGGTGGGCGTAGTTTATAGGCCCCTAAATAATAACTTCATGGTGGCACGGACAATAATCAAGGGAATAATGGAGGCATGTGAAAAAGGAATGGCAGTAATCATGGGGGATTTTAACCTACATATCGATTGGTCAAATCAAATCGCACGGGGTAGCCTTGAGGAGGAATTCATAGAATGCATACGGGATTGTTTCTTAGAACAGTATGTTACAGAACCTACAAGGGAGCAAGCTATCTTAGATCCGGTCCTGTGTAATGAGACAGGAATAATTAACGGTCTCCGAGTAAAAGCTCCTCTTGGAATGAGTGACCACAGTATGGTTGAATTTGTAATACAGATTGAGGGTGAGGAAGTAGTGTCTCAAACGAGCGTACTATGCTTAAACAAAGGGGACTACAGTGGGATGAGGGCAGAGTTGGCTAAAGTAGACTGGAAACACAGACTAAATGGTGGAACAATTGAGGAACAGTTGAGGACTTTTCAGGAGCTCTTTCATAGTGCTCAAAAAAAATATATTCCAGTGAAAAAGAAGGGCGGTAAGAGAAGAGATAACCAGCCATGGATAATCAAGGAAATAAAGGAGAGAATCAAATTAAAAACCAATGCATATAAGGTGGCCAAGGTTAGTGGGAAACTAGAAGATTGGGAACATTTTAAATAACAGGAAAGAATGACTAAGAAAGCAATAAAGAAAGGAAAGATTGATTACGAAGGTAAACTTGCGCAAAACATAAAAACAGATAGTAAAAGCTTTTACAGATATATAAAACAGAAAAGAGTGACTAAAGTAAATGCTGGTCCCTTAGAAGATGAGAAGGGAGATTTAACAATGGGAAATGTGGAAATGGCTGAGACCTTAAATAATTATTTTGCTTCGGTCTTCACAGTGGAAGACACAAAAACCATGCCAAATATTGCTGGTCACAGGAATGTGGGAAGGGAGGACCTTGAGACAATCACTATCACTAGAGGGGGTAGTGCTGGACAGGCTAATGGGACTCAAGGTAGACAAGTCCCCTGGTCCTGATGAAATGCATCCCAGGGTATTAAAAGAGATGGCGGAAGTTATAGCAGATGCATTCGTTATAATATACCAAAATTCTCTAGACTCTGGGGAGGTACCAGCAGATTGGAAAGCAGCTAATGTAACGCCTCTGTTTAAAAAAGGGGGCAGACAAAAGGCAGGTAACTATAGGCCGGTTAGTTTAACAAGTGTAGTGGGGAAAATGCTTGAAACTATCATTAAGGAAGAAATAGCGGGACATCTAGATAGAAATAGTGCAATCAAGCAGACGCAACATGAATTCATGAAGGGGAAATCATGTTTAACTAATTTACTGGAATTCTTTGAGGATATAACGAGCATGGTGGATAGAGGTGTACCGATGGATGTGGTGTATTTGGATTTCCAAAAGGCGTTCGATAAGGTGCCACACAAAAGGTTACTGCAGAAGATAGAGGTACGCGGAGTCAGAGGAAATATATTAGCATGGATAGAAAATTGGCTGGCTAACAAAAAGCAGAGAGTCGGGATAAATGGGTCCTTTTCGGGTGGAAATCGGTGGTTAGTGGTGTGCCACAGGGATCGGTGCTGGGACCACAACTGTTTACAATATACATAGATGACCTGGAAGAGGGCACAGAGTGTAGTGTAACAAAATTTGCAGATGACACAAAGATTAGTGGGAAAGCGGGTTGTGTAGAGGACACAGAGAGGCTGCAATGAGATTTAGATAGGTTAAGCAAATGGGCTAAGGTTTGGCAGATGGAATACAATGTCGGAAAATGTGAGGTTATCCACCTTGGAAAGAAAAACAGTAAAAGGGAATATTATTTGAATGGGGAGAAACATACAACATGCTGCGGTGCAGAAGGACCTGGGGGCCCTTGTGCATGAATCCCAAAAAGTTATTTGCAGGTACAGCAGGTAATCAGGAAGGCGAATGGAATGTTGGCCTTCATTGTGAGAGGGATGGAGTACAAAAAAGGGAGGTCCCGCTGTAACTGTACAGGGTATTGGTGAGGCCGCACCTGGAGTACTGCGTGCAGTTTTGATCACCTTACTTAAGGAAGGATATACTAGCTTTGGAGCGGGTACAGAGACGATTCACTCGGCTGACTCCGGAGATGAGGGGGTTACCTTATGATGATAGATTGAGTAGACTGGGTCTTTACTCATTGGAGTTCAGAAGGATGAGGGGTGATCTTATAGAAATATTTGAAATAATGTGAAGGATAGACAAGATAGAGGCAGAGAGGTTGTTTCCACTGGTCGGGGAGACTAGAACTAGGGGGCACAGCCGCAAAATACGGGGGAGCCAATTTAAAACCGAGTTGAGGAGGAATTTCTTCTCCCAGAGGGTTGTGAATCTGTGGAATTCTCTGCCCAAGGAAGCAGTTGAGGCTAGCTCATTGAATATATTCAAGTCACAGATAGATAGATTTTTAACCAATAAGAGAATTAAGGGTTACGGGGAGCGGGCGGGTAAGTGGAGCTGAGTCCACGGCCAGATCAGCCATGATCTTGTTGAATGGCGGAGCAGGCTCGAGGGGCTAGATGGCCTACTCCTATTCCTAATTCTTATGTTCTTATGTTCTTGCAGGTTACGGCACTTCAAGTGCATATCCAAGAGCTGTTAAAATACGATGAGGGTTTCTGCCTCTACCACCCAGTCAGGCAGTGAGTTCCAGACCCCCACCACACTCTGGCTGAGAAAGGTTTCCCTCAACTCACTCCAATCCTACGATTACTTTAAATCTATGCCCCCTGGTTATTGACCTCGCTGCTAAGGGGAGTAGGTCCTTCCTATCCATTCTATCGGGGCCCCTCATAATTTTATGCATCTCAATTAAGTCTCCCCTCAGCCTCCTCTGTTCCCAAATAAACAAACACAGCCTATCCAATCTTTCCTCATAGCTAAAATTCTCCAATCCTGCCAACATCCTCGTCAATCTCTTCTCTACCCTCTCTGATGCAATCACATCTTTTCTTTAATGTGGTGACCAGAACTGCATGCAGTACTCTAGCTATGGCTAATTAGTGTTTTATACAGTTCAAACATAACCTCCCTGCTCTTATATTCTATGCCTTGGTTAATGAAGAAAAATATCCCGTATGCCTTCTTAACTACCTCATCTATCTTCAGGGATCTGTGGCAATCCAAGGTCCCGATGTTCCTCTTCACTTCTCAGTATCCGACCATTTATTGTGGATTTCCTTGCCTTGTTAGCCCTCCGCAAATGCAATATCTCAGACTTCTCCAGATTGAAATCCATTTGCCATTTTTTTATCCTCCTGACCAGTCCATTCCTGCAATTTACGGTTTTCTTCCTCACTATCAACCACACGGACAATCTTTGTATCATCTGCAAACCTTTTAATCCTGCCCCCGACATTGAATTTTAAATCATTGATATATACCACAAAAAGCAAGAGAGCTAGGGGTCAAAATTCGGTTGCTAACGCTTGCTGATAACGCCAGTGTTGGGTGTTAACTGGGAGTTGGGCGGTTGGGACTGACACGAAATTCGATGGTCCTTTTTTAAGAGAAAGGTCAAAATGCACGAGAACCCCCAGTGTGTGGGCTCACTGGAAAGGAAATTTAATTTGGGACTATCTACCGGAAAATCTGAAATCCTAAAGTGCTTATGGAAGAAACTATGAACTTTAATCGAATCTTGGACTTTTATGAGACAAATTCAAGTCTGTGGGCGGACCGAAGGAACTAAAGAAGCCCACTTGATTATTGGAACTGTCTGGGTGTTGGGACTAAGGTAAATTGTCTGGAGAAGTGGATACTCGAAAACCCTTCTCCACAAGAGACATTAACATTACAACAATAACTCAGAGATGGTCAGCCATCAAACTAAACCGAGAAAAGCCATCTTCAACATGAATAAGAACAAAAGGGCCGACTACAGCCTGAATGTGAAAACCAAGCACAAAAGGACATTGCGATTACCAAGCTAATATTTCCATCAGGAAACAGATTTAGAAATGCAACCCACCCAAGGCATATTAACTTTTAACGAGCCCGCCAAAATATTACAAAGAAAAGTCAAGCCCGCCAAATTTAAACGAATAATTCTGGACTAATTTGGCGCGAAGATTAGGACAACTCAAACCATATAACTGGCCCCCTGTTTTCACAGAGGATATGACACACTTTGCCATACAACTGAGGGTATTCCATACTACGCTTATGTCATCAAGAAGGGAGAGAAACCAATGGGACAGTTGTAAACTAACTTCTCCAGCCTCGAAGTCCTGAAGGAAGGAAGAACATCACCATCGCGGCAGCAACCAACCACAGCCAACGTGGTACCAACGGAAAATCACCGCGATCAACCAATCTCGAAACAAAGGGAAGAAACCGAAGAATCGAAAGTTTCCACTATACAATCTAAGCCCTGACTACCAACAGGTGAAAACATTAACTAAAGAGACTTTGAACTTATTTCTAACGAAGGGAATCGGGTACTTACCCCATGGATCCAAAACACACCTTACCGCATCAGCGGACTCAACCCAACTGAAGCTTGCGCAGTAAGAAGTCTTCTCTGACGTTCGGGATACGGCAAGCAGAACCTACAGAATTCAACTAACCCCGAAATCGCGAACTGCCGCTAACTGACCAGAAAGGATTGGTAAGCATAGTCCCTGCCTGCCCTGGAGTCTAACCGAGCTAGGATTAGGTATTGGGAGGTGGGAGGTGTAATTTTTACTGTAACCCCCTTTGAATGTGTAATGTATTGTTCTTTATTCGAGTGATTATAAGTTAGACATTGTATTTTCTTGTCTGTAATAAAATCAAAGTTCTTTTGCATCAAACCAGTCATCCTTTTCAGTTTATCACACCCCCCAAATAAACCCAGAGTCTAAAACCCAATGGAGTGGGAGCAATTCGAACCGCTCAAGTAGGTCAGAGGTGAACCTGACCCCCGGGACCACCCCCTTACATAAGGGCACTAAAATGTTATGTCCCGCTGGCTCATACCATGGAAATCATGACGTCAGCATGTGTGAAATGTCTCCTTGGTGTCTCTATCGCGATATTTCGTTTGTACAGCTATCATACCGGCAGGCGGTCATACAGCCTGAAAACCGTGGTGGTTAAACAGCGGGACTCGGGCGGAATCGACCAGAGAGCAAGGTAAGTTTTTTTCTTTCTTTATTAATTCATTTTTTCATTCGTTCGAACAGTGGGGAAGTTTGTGTGTGGGGTGGAGAAGTTTGAAGGTTTGTTCTTTCTTCCCGTTTCCCAGCGAGCCTCCCAATGCGAAGTTCAGTCGGCCTCCTGAGCCTTAGTTTGCGGATGAGTGTGCAACGCCACTTTGTAGCGCTGCTCTCTCATCTTTGGGTGCAAAAATTGAATTTGGCAGTTGGAGCCTGCACCTAACGCCTGGCGGTAAAATCAGCACTTGGGCAGTGACACCGTCCCAAAAACAATGGTATCGAATTCCGACCCTTCTCCAGATTGAATTCCATTTCTCACTGTACTACCCACCTGGCCAGTGCTTTGATATCTTCCTGAAGTCTACAGCTTTCATCTTCATTATCAACCATACAGCCAATTTCATTATCATCCGCAAACTTCTTAATCATACCCACTACATTCAAGTCTAAATCATTGATGTATACCACAAAAAGCAAAGGACCCAGTACTGAGCCCTGCAGAACCCCACTGGAAACAGCCTTCCAGTCACAAACACACACATCAACCATTACCCTTTTGCTTCCTGCCTCTGAGCCAATTGTGGATCCAACTTGCCACTTGCACTTGGATCGCATGGGCTCAGTAACTAGTGGGATGCCTCTGGGATCAGTGCTGGGACCCCAACTATTTACCATCTATATTAATGACTTGGAAGAAGGGACCGAGTGTAACGTAGCCAAGTTTGTTGACGATACAAAGATGGGAAGAAAAGCAATGTGTGAGGAGGATACAAAAAATCTGCAAAAGGACATAGACAGGCTAAGTGAGTGGGCAAAAATTTGACAGATGGAGTACAATGTCAGAAAGTGTGAGGTCATGTACTTTGGCAGAAAAAAATCAAAGAGTAAGTTGTTATTTAAATGGAGAAAGATTGCAAAGTGCCGCAGTACAGCGGGACCTGGGGGTACTTATGCATGAAACACAAAAGGATAGTATGCAGGTACAGCAAGTGATCAGGAAGGCCAATGGTATCTTGGCCTTTATTGCAAAGGGGATGGAGTATAAAAGCAGGGAAGTCTTGTTGCAGTTATACAGGGTATTGGTGAGACCACAGCTGGAATACTGCGTACAGTTTTGGTTTCCATATTTAAGAAAGGATATACTTGCTTTGCAGGCATTTCAGAGAAGGTTCACTCGGTTAATTCCGGAGATGAGCGGGTTGACTTATGAGGAAAGGTTGAGTAGGTTGGGCCTCTACTCATTGGAATTCAGAAGAATGAGAGGTGATCTTATCGAAGTTTTATAAGATTATGAGGGGGCTTGACAAGGTGAATGCAGAGAGGATGTTTCCACTGATAGGGGAGAATAGAACTAGGGGGCATAATCTTAGAATAATCGGCCGCCCATTTAAAACTGAGATGAGGAGAAATTTCTTCTCAGAGGGTTGTAAATCTGTGGAATTCACTGCCTCAGAGAGCTGTGGAAGCCGGGGCATTGAATAAATTTAAGACAGAGATAGACAGTTTCTTAACCGATAAGGGAATAAGGGGTTAGGGGAGCGGGCAGGGAAGTGGAGCGGAGTCTATGATTGGATCAGCCATGATCGTATTAAATGGCGGAGCAGGCTCGAGGGGCCGTATGGCCTATTCCTGCTCCTATTTCTTATGTCCACATTTCTGACCAGTCTATCTTGTGCGACTTTGTCAAAGGCCTTGCTAAAATCTACATAGACTACATCAAATGCACTACCCTCATCGACCCTCCTTGTTATTTCCTTAAATAATTCATTCAAGTTAGTTAGACATGGCCTTCCCTTGACAAATCCACGCTGACTGTCCCAGATTAATCTGTGCCTTTCTAAATAATGATTAATACTGTCCCTCAGAATTTTTTCCAATAATTTGCTAACCACCAAGGCGAGGTTGATGGCCTGTAGTTACTTAGTCTATCCCTTTCTCCCTTTTTAAACAATGGTACAATGTTAGCAGTCCTCCAGTACCACACCTGTAGCCAGAGAGGATTGGAAAATGATGGTCAGAACCTCCACTAGTTCCTCCCTTGTTTCCCTGAACAGCCTGGGATATATTTCATCCAGAACTTGTGATTTCTCTACTTTCAAAGATGCTAAAACCCCATAATATTTCCTTTCGCACGATGACCCAGTATTTGTGGTCAACGAGGAAGCACAGGCTGCTGGCCCCGAAGTAAGCTTTGCACAAAGTTCTCGTAACCTCTCTGTCGAGAAGTTTGCGTTTTCTGACATGCAGTTCAAAATCAATGGAGCATAGTGGGAATCCCACAGTGCGAGCTGCTGTGGCGTCAACAAGCTGTCTAAACAGCCAATCAAAGCGCAGAATTCTCACAGGCAGCGAACAAGGAAGAGGGTAAGCTCTTTTAAAAATGTTAGAGAGAGCAGCACAATGGTTGGGGCTCTCACATGGCAAAAAGGCAAACCTTTCAATAAAGATGAAGAAACTTAAAAAAATATATATATATTTTTTAAGTTTCTTAAAAATGTTACTGTGTATTAAAATGGAAAAATTTGACACTGCACAAAATGTTAATTATTTTTCTCAGACCCACAACCTTTGTTTAGCAATGATATGCTTCTAAAACTGACGGTACACCTAATCCCTTTGGCTCTAACTTTTCAGGAGGAATTTAACATGGGTATGACTGTGGAAGGGCTGATGTTTTTGTCAGTTTCCCTGATTTGAGAGATTTCTCCAATTGCCGGCTCTGTGGAGAGAGTGGGGGGGGGGCGGTGGTGGGGAGGGGCGGGGGGGAGGGGAGTGGTGGGGAGGGGCGGGGGGGGCGGTGGGAAGGGGCGGGGGGGAGGGGAGTGGTGGGGAGGGACGGGGGGGGCGGTGGGAAGGGGCGGGGGGGAGGGGAGTGGTGGGGAGGGGCGGGGGGGAGGGGAGTGGTGGGGAGGGGCGGGGGGGGCGGTGGGAAGGGGCTGGTGCGTGGGGGGGGGGGGTGGGGGGAGACAGCGCGGCCTGTGGAGGAGCAGTCAATGAAAGATTGCAACTTCAGGATTTCTGGATTAGGCTGTGCATGCGCTAAATCCGGAAGTTGCGGTCTGTTTCAAAGATGGAATGATGATGAACGCTGTATCGGCAAATTCCGAGCCATTGTTCAACTCATCTAATATTTCACACTCCTCCTCCTTAACTGCAATGTCTGCATCATCCCTCTGTTTTGTGAAGACAGGCACAAAGTATTCATTTAGAACCATACCCACATCTTCCACCTCCACACATAGGTTATATTTTTGGTCTCTATTAGGCCCTACTCTTTCTTTAGTTATCCTTGTGCTCTTTACGTATTTATAAAACATATTTGGTTTTGCTTGATTTTACATGCCAATAATTTTTAATGTTCTCTCATTGCTTTGCTAATTTCCTTTTTAATTTCACCTCTGCATTTTCTATATTCCTCTCGGCTTTCTGCATTATTTAGCTCTCGGTATTTCGGACAGAAGCTTCCCTTGTTTGCCTTGCCGTACACTGTATGCCCCTTGACATCCAGGGGGCGCTAGATTTGGGAGTCCCACCCTTTTTCTTTGTGGGAACATACTTGCTGTTTCCAGTCCACTTTTGCAAAATCACATCTCAGCTCAGTAAAATTCGCCTTTCCCCAATTTTGAACTTCTACTCCTGGTCTATCTTTGTTCTTTTCCGTAACTACATTAATCTCACTGAATTATGATCACCAGCACCAAAATGCTCTCCCACTGATATCCTTTCCGCCTGCTCAGCTTTATTTCCTCAAACCAATTCCAGAATCACCTCCTCTTTTGCTGGGCTTGTTAAAAAAAGTTCTCCTGAATGCATTTTAAGAATTCTCGCCCTCTGTACCTTTTATACTGATTCTAACCCAGTTAATATTGAGGGAGTTGAAATACCCTACTCTTAGGGAATAAAGCTCACTTTATAATTCTCTGCCTTTAATTTCCAGCTTTGCTTCACTCCCTTCTGAATCTATGCTCACATCCCCATCCTCCAGCCAAGTTAGTTTAAACCCTCCCCAACAGTACTAGCAATGCTCCCCCACAAAGATTTCGGTCCCCTGTTGAGATGCAATCCGTCCGGCTTGTACAGGTCCCACCTCCCCCAGAACCGGCTCCAATGCCTCAGGAAACGAAAGCCCTCCTGCCTGCACCATCTCTCCAGCCTTCTCTATCTGCTCTATCCTTCGATGACTGTACTCAATAGTGTGTGGCACTGGGAGTAATCTGGAGATTACTATCTTGGAGGTCCTGCTTATTAATCTCTTTCCTAGCTGTCTAAAATCTGCCTGTAGGACCTCATCCCACTTTCTACCTATGTCATTGGTGCTGATATGGACCACGATCGCTGGTTGTTCATCCTCTCGTCTCAGAATGTACTGCAGCCGCTCAGTGACAGCTACTTAAAATCCATCTCTTTGACCAAGACTTCAATCACCCGTATTAAGGCTCCTTACATCTCTGGTATATTTTCTACGTTAATAACACCATATAAACACAAGTTGTTGCTGTTGTTGTAGTATGATGCCTCTTGTGTTCTGTGAACTGCTCTGTGAGATGCTATACATTTTACTCAGTCTTGACAAAAAGCAATTTGTATGCATTTTCCATGAGATTATACTATGAAGAAATAATGATAACACTGCTAAGAAGAGGTTGACCCACAGCTCCTCTCATCAGGTCATGTGAGCAGTGTATTTGCTTCACGGGTTCTTTGCTTAAGAATTCATAGCTACACATTTGTTGTAAATAACTAGCTGGTTTCTTAGCAAAGGTTTAACAATCAAACTGGACACTACCAGTTCATCAGTCAATGAAAGTTAACATGCAGGTACAGCAGGCGGTGAAGAAGGCAAATGGCATGTTGGCCTTCATAGCAAAAGTATATGAGCAGGGAGGTCTTACTGCAGTTGTACTTGGCCTTGGTGAGGCCACACTTTGAATATTGTGTTCAGTTTTGGTCTCCGAATCTGAGGAAGGACATTCTTGCTTTTGAGGGAGTTCACCAGACTGATTCCCGGGATGGCAGGACTGACATATGAAGAAAGATTGGATCGACTAAGCTTGTGTTCACTGGAATTTAGAAGAATGAGAGGGGATCTCATAGAAACATATAAAATTCTGATGCGATTGGACAGGTTAGATGCAGGAAGAATGTTCCCGACGTTGGGGAAGTCCAGAACCAGGGGTCACAGTCTAAGGGTAAGGGGTAAGCCATTTAGGACCGAGATGAGGAGAAACTTCTTCACTCAGAGAATTGTGAACCTGTGGAATTCTCTACCACAGAAAGTTGTTGAGGCCAGTTCGTTAGATATATTCAAAAGAGAGTTAGATGTGGCCCTTACTCAGTCCAAGAGGTGGGAGTTCGTAGTGGAGAGGCCTACAAGAGGCCTACCGGTGTAGCTTCAGCGGGGAGGCAAAAAGTAGAAAGAAATTGAAAGGTGATGTCACAGCCAAGGGGGTAAGTGATTGGTAAGTGTTTTTTTTTTTCTTTTCTACATCAGTAAGTAATATTTATCATTGTTGTTGCCAATTTAAGTGTATCTAAGGGTTAAGTCATGGCAGGACAGCTCGGACACGTGTTATGCTCCGCCTGTACTACGTGGGAAGTCAGGGACGCTTCCGGTGTCCCTGACGACTACGTGTGCAGGAACTGCATCTGCCCGCAGATCCTGACGGAATGCATTGCGACGCTGGAGCTGCGGGTGAATGAACTCTGGAGCATCCACGATGCTGAGAATGATGTGAATAGCACATTTGGTGAGTTGGTCACACCGCAGGTAAAGGGCACACAGCCAGATAGTAAATGAGAAACCAACAGGAAGAGCAGTGCAAGGAAGGTAGTGCAGGGGTCCCCTGTGGTCATCCCCCTGCAAAACCGATACACCGCTTTGGGTACTGTTGAGGGAGGTGACTCATCAGGGGGGAGCAGCAGCAGCCAAGTTCATGTCACAGTGGGTGGCTCTGCTGCACAGGAGGGCAGGAAAGAGAGCGGGAGAGCTGTAGTGATAGGGGATTCGATTGTAAGGGGAATAGATAGGTGTTTCTGCAGCCACAACTGAACTCCAGGATGGTATGTTTCCTCCATGGTACAAGGGTCAAGGATGTCTGGGAGCAGGTGCAGGACATTCTGAAAAGGGAGGGTGAACAGCCAGTTATCGTGGTACATATAGGTACCAACAATATAGGTAAAAAGCGGGATGAGATCCTATGAGACGTATTTAGGGAGCTAGGAGCTAAATTAAAACGTAGGACCTCAAAAGTAGTAATCTCAGGATTGCTACCAGTGCCACGTGCTAGTCAGAGTAGGAATCGCAGGATAGCTCAGATGAATACGTGGCTTGAGGAGTCAAAAGGGAGGGATTCAAATTCCCGGGACATTGGAACCAGTTCTGGGGAGGTGAGACCAGTACAAAATGGACGGTCTGCACCTGGGCAGGACCGGAACCAATATCCTAGGGGGAGTGTTTGTTAGTGCTGTTGGGGAGGAGTTAAACTAATACGGTAGGGGATGGGAACCTATGCAGGGAGACAGCGGGAAATAAATTGGAGTCAGAAGTAAAAGATAGAAAGGAGAATAGTAAAAGTGGAGGGCAGAGAAACCAAAGGCAAAAAACAAAAAAGGCCACATTACAGCAAAATTCTAAAGGGGCAAAGTGTGTTAAAAAGACAAGCCTGAAGGCTCTGTGCCTCAATGCGAGGAGTATTCGGAATAAGGTGGATGAGTTGACTGCGCAGATAGCAGTTAACGGATACGATGTGATTGGCATCACGGAGACATGGCTCCAGGGGGACCAAGGCTGGGAACTCAACATCCAGGGATATACAACATTTAGGAAGGATAGACAGAAAGGAAAAGGAGGCGGGGTGGCGTTGCTGGTTAAAGAGGAATTCAATGCAATTGTAAGGAAGGACATTAGCTTGGATGATGTGGAATCGGTATGGGTGGAGCTACGGAATACCAAAGGGCAGAAAATGCGAGTGGGAGTTGTGTACAGACCACCAAATAGTAGTAGTGACGTTGGGAATAACATCAAACAAGAAATAAGGGAGGTGTGCAATAAAGGTACAGCAGTTATCATGGGCGACTTTAATTTATATATAGACTGAGCGAACCAAACTGGTAGCAATGCGGTGGAGGAGGATTTCCTGGAGAGTATTAGGGATGGTTTTCTAGACTAATATGTCGAGGAACCAACTAGAGAGCTGGCCATCCTAGACTGGGTGATGTGTAATGAGAAGGGACTAATTAGCCATCTTGTTGTGCGAGGCCCCTTGGGGAAGAGTGACCATAATATGGTAGATTTCCTTATTAAGATGGAGAGTGACAAAGTTAATTCGGAAACTAGGGTCCTGAACTTAAGGAAAGGTAACTTCGACGGTATGAGGCGTGGATTGGCTGGAATAGACTGGCAAAGGATACTTAAACGGTTGATGGTGGATAAGCAATTGCAAACATTTAAAGATCACATGGATGAACTTCAGCAATTGTACATCCCTGTCTGGATAAAAATAAAGTGGAGAAGGTGGATGAACCATGGCTGACAAGGGAAATTAAGGATAATGTTAAAGCCAAGGAAGAGGCATATAAATTGGCTAAAAAAAGTAATAAACCTGAGGACTGGGAGAAATTTAGAATTCAACAGAGGAGGACTAAGGGTTTAATTAAGAGGTGGAAAATAGAGTATGAGAGGAAGCTAGCAGGGAACATAAAAACTGACTGCAAAAGCTTCTATAAATACGTGAAGAGAAAAAGATTAGTAAAGACAAACGTGGGTCCCTTGCTGTCGGATTCAGGTGAATTTATAATGGGGAACAAAGAAATGGCAGACCAATTGAACAAATACTTCGGTTCTGTCTTCACGAAGGAATATACAAATAACCTTCCGAATGTACTCGGGGACAGTGGGTCTATTGAGAAGGAGGAACTGAAAGATATCCTTATTAGGCGGAAAATTGTGTTTGGGAAATTGATGGGATTAAAGGCTGATAAATCCCCGGGGCCTGATAGTCTACATCCGAGAGTACTTAAGGAAGTGGCCCGAGAAATAGTGAATGCATTGGTGATCATTTTCCAACAATCTATCGACTCTGGATCAGTTCCTATGGACTGGAGGGTAGCTAATGTAACACCACTTTTTTAAAAAGGACGGAGAGAGAAAACGTGTAATTATAGACCGGTTAGCCTGACATCAGTAGTGGGGAAAATGTTGGAATCAATTATTAAGGATGAAATAGCAGCGCATTTGGAAAGCAGTGACAGGATCGGTCCAAGTCAGCATGGATTTATGAAAGAGAAATCATGCTTGATGAATCTTCTAGAATTTTTTGTGGATGTAGCTAGCAGAGTGGACAAGGGAGAATCAGTGGATGTGCTGTATTTGGACTTTCAAAAGGCTTTTGACAAGATCCCGCACAAGAGATTGGTGTGCAAAATTAAAGCACATGGTATTGGGGGTAATGTACTGATGTGGATTGAGAACTGGTTGGCAGACAGGAAGCAGAGAGTTGCGATAAACGGGTCCTTTTTAGAATGGCAGGCAGTGACTAGTGGAGTGCCGCAGGGCTCAGTGCTGGGACCCCAGCTCTTTACAATATACATTAATGATTTAGATGAAGGAATTGAATGTAATATCTCCAAGTTTGCGGATGACACTAAACTGGGTGGCGGTGTGAGCTGTGAGGAGAACGCTAAGAGGCTGCAGGGTGACTTGGATAGGTTAGGTGAGTGGGCAAATGCATGGCAGATGCAGTATAATGTGGATAAATGTGAGGTTATCCATTTTGGGGTCAAAAACACGAAGGCAGAATATTATCTGAATGGCGGCAGATTAGGAAAAGGGGAGGTGCAACGAGACCTGGGTGTCATAGTTCATCAGTCACTGAAAGTGGGCATGCAGGTACAGCAGGCGGTAAAGAAGGCAAATAGTATGTTGGCCTTCATAGCTAGGGGATTTGAGTATAGGAGCAGGGAGGTCTTACTGCAGTTGCACAGGGTCTTGGTGAGGCCTCACCTGGAATATTGTGTTCAGTTTTGGTCTCCTAATCTGAGGAAGGACGTTCTTGCTATTGAGGGAGTGCAGCGAAGATTCATCAGACTGATTGCAGGGATGGCTGGACTGTCATATGAGGAGAGACTGGATCAACTGGGCCTTTATTAATTGGAGTTTAGAAGGATGAGAGGGGATCTCATCGAAATGTATAAGATTCTGACGGGACTGGACAGGTTAGATGCGGGAAGAATGTTCCCGATGTTGGGGAAGTCCAGAACCAGGAGACATAGCCTTAGGATAAGGGGTAGGCCATTTAGGACTGAGGTGAGGAGAAACTTCTTCACTCAGAGTTGTTAACCTGTGGAATTCCCTGCCGCAGAGAGTTGTTGATGCCAGTTCATTGGATATATTCAAGAAGGAGTTAGATGTGGCCCTTATGGCTAAGGGGATCAAGGGGTATGGTGAGAAAGCAGAAATGGGGTACTGAGGTTGCATGATCAGCCATGGCCATATTGAATGGTGATGCAGGCTCGAAGGGCAGAATAGCCTACTCCTGCACCCAGTTTCTATGTTTCTAAATTTCTAAGTTTCCACCAGGCTCACAACTGCACAGTTCATCGTGAAGAACCTGAACTCAATTAACTGGGGTTTCATTGATTCTTGTGACCATCACGTGACTGGCTAAGCCATTCACAGTGCCCTTACAGGTGCATACATTACAATGTGTGAACCCCTTTGATCACAGCTACTGAGGCATTAACATCTCATTGCCATCTGTGCTGAGCAAACCTTCACTTGTGCCAGATGTTGCCCCAAAATAAGCTCTGGATTGTGAACATAGTATTTGATCTAATTTAGAAAGTTGTAAGATTGCTCTGTGGATTTCTCTATGATTGATAGACAGGGAATGCTATAGTTCACGTAATATTTAATAACATGCACACTTAAATTCGTTGTGTTTTCATATTTGCATCACAGGGTAACATCCAATTTATCAAACTATTTCTTTTGTGTCAAAATTCTCTATTAGCAAACCTTTCATCCTGTATTTCTGTCAAACTATACCTCCAGCTATCCTTTTTACTGTCATGATTTGTTAAAGAAGTCATATTTTCTTTATTTAACTATGCAAGTGCTTCTTCATTACTGTCAATGTGAAAATAAACTATTATCTTTATGCTCGATATATTTTCCTTTGCTATGTGCCATGTTTACCTGATAATAGTTCACATTAATGCTTAAAGGTTTTCTCATTCCAAACAAATTCATCATAATAAAATGCTAAAATATTTCAATTCAATAAATTATCCTAAAATACTGCGGTCTTCTTGGAGCCAGAGTTCCCTGAGATAAAGAGTATAATCATCCATTTAAGAATGATTCTTTAACTTTTATTTTAAATTGTCAAGCACATTGACAATATAATGATATATAGTAACTGTACAAGTTTATTTTTAGCTTACATTTGCAAGAATTTACATGGAGGCACATATTTTGTGAAGCTATTGTACATTTTGATTCCAAGTTGCTTGTGGGAGAGTGCATCGGAATTGCTGGCATACGTCAAGGGCAACGCATGTTTAAGCACAGAAAAGAAATAAAGAGAGATTAGCTGTCTCTCTGAACCAGCCAAAGGAACTCCAGGGCTGGCTTAGCCACACAAGATAGAAGGTTTCAGTTTTAATTCGTGATCTAGGTACTTGGGGGGGTGGGCACCAGTTGGCCTCTGTGTCCTGAAGCCACAAAGGGGAAATTCAACTGGGAGCTTCCCTCTTGCTTGCTAACCAGTGACCCTGTTAGACATTGTGCGACTGGCCGATCGATGAGGTCAAGATCGAGCTTAACTGTAATGCCTCACAAAGTGAAATAATCTGCTATACTTGTTGAGGCTTAGCAGAGTGAGGTCTTGGTCCAGTGGCAAGCGAGTCCGAGATGACTGGAGGCCAGACTCTATGTATGGGCCTAGCTGCCTACGGTGGGGTGTGAGCCGGAAACTCGGCCCTGAGCAGCGCCTTTCGGAGGGATGGTGAGAGATCCGAGGCGTGATGAGGGGTGGGGATGAGGGATGCTGGGGCCTTGCTCCATTTTAGCTTCTTGAGGGGCCGTGGGAGAAGTCAGAGTGGCCGCCGCCATCACCAGCGCTACACGCCCACCGCCATTACTCACGCCATGCGCCTGACAGGGGCTCCGCTGTTGCTCCTCCAACTGCTTTCGCCTCCGCAGGTTGGCCCGCCGGCCCCGTCGAACTATCCCTTCGGCCGGTTCAACACCGGCCCTCGTGCCCCTGTTCCAACAGTACTCCTGCGTCTGCGCACATTCAGAGGCCGAATTCCAAACCATCGTCAACACCTTCACCGAGGCATACGAGAGCATGGGCGTTACACTAAATATCCGTAAGACAAAGATCCTCCACCAGCCTGACCCCATCACACAGCATTGCCCCCCAATCACCAAGATCCACGGCGCGGCCCTGGACAACGTGGCCCATTTTTCATACCTCGGGAGCCTACCATCAACAAGGACAGACATCGATGACGAGATCCAACACTGCCTCCAGTTTACCAGCGCAGCTTTCGGTCACCTGATGAATAGAGTGTTTGAAGACCAGGACCTTAAATCTGGCACCAAGCTTATGGTCTACAGGGCAGTTGTGGTTCCTGCCCTCCTATATGGCTCAGAGACGTGGACCATATACAGATATCTCAAAGTGTTGGAGAAGTACCACCAGCGCTGCCTCGGCTAGATCTGCAAATCCACTGGGAGGACAGACGCACCAACGTTAGCGTCCTCGCTCAGGCCAACATCCCCAGCATCGAAGCACTAACCACACTCGACCAGCTCCGCTGGGCGGGCCACATCGTCTGCATGCCCGACATGAGACTCCCAAAGCAAGCGCTCTATTCAGAACACCTACACGGCAAGCAAGCCCCAGGTGGGCAGAGGAAACATTGCAAGGACACCCTCAAAGCCTCCTTGATTAAGTGCAACATCCCCACTGACACTTGGGAGTCCCTGGACCAAGACCGCCCTAAGTGGAGGAAGTGCATCCGGGAGGGCGCTGAGCACCTCGAGTCTCATCGCTGAGAGCATGCAGAAATCAAGCGCAGGCAGCGGAAGGAGCGTGCGGCAAACCTGTCCCACCCTCCCCTTCCCTCAACGACTTTCTGTCCTGTAAGGGGTGGTTTTCAGGGGGTGGTCAGCTTTCCCTTCTGACCTTATATGAGCGGTTTCGAATCACTCCCACACCCTTGGTTCCAGACTCTGGAATTATGAAGGGACTGTGACAGACTTGGACAGACAATCGGTTTCAAGGTAGGAAGCAGGTATGGCTTTCTTGTGTTTAAAAGGAAGTAAAAGACACACCTTTAATAACACACACAGAATAGTCATAACAATACACACTGAGGGGTACAACACATTGAATAGATTGTCAAATTACTGCCTGTGGGGAAAAGAATACAGCCTAAACTCTAAATGGGGTAAAGAGGAGAATGCAGATACATTTACACAAGTTATCCCAGCCTCCCCCCTCCCAATTCCCCTAACTAACTAAGTTATAGCTCTGGGGGTTCAGGGGGTTATGCTCACCAATCCCTTTTGACAGTTGCCGGTGAATCGGGGTTTCAGGGTTCGCTGCACTTGGCCTTCTAGGCGAGCCGCACCCCGGACGGAGGAGAGGACTTCGGACTGCGTAGTCTTCAGTTGGGTTGAGTCCGCTGATGCGGTAAGTCGCGTTTTGGATGTATGGGGTAAGTACCCACTTTCTTTGGTTCGGAATAGTTTTAGTTAGTTCTTTTTGGTAATTTATCACCCGTTGGCCATTCAGAAGTAGATTGTAGAGTGGAAATAAATGTCGATTCTTCGGCTTTTGCTGAGTTGGTTTTGATTGGTCGTTTCGCTGGTTGTGGTGGCCCGGGTTGTCAATTTGTTTGCTGACAACCTTCCGTTTCGTGGTCCTCTTGCTGTCGGTATGCTCGGTCGGTCCTTGATGATTTCTTGTAGTTTTCTCCACTACTCAATTTCTTCACTCCCCACCTCCGGCTGCTTGAGTTTCTCCCTTGTAAAACTGGGAATAGATATACCCCAAAAAGGCTCCCTTATCTCCCACCAAATCTGGCCCAGCTCTTCGTTTCAAGGGAGCTGCTCATTAGTTCAGAATTTGTCGGGTTCGTTCAGCAGCAATTTGATTATGATGTGTTAATGTGGAAAATCACCGGTTGGCATTGTTTAAGCAGTGTTTAAAGTCTTGGGCCATTGGGCTGGGCCCGTGATTTCTAATAGGCATGCATACCACTAATGGTCTCTGGTGATTAGCCTGATAGCTCTTGATGCGTTTATTGTCACTAGGGAGAGAATTTTTATGTCTCACAGTTCTTGTTAGTTATCAATCGACTCATTCGCCCAGACAAATCAATTCCTGAGTGAAGTCCCACCCCCCTGTTCTGGCAGTCTCTTCCAAAATGTTCCTTTAGAGATCTTAAACTTGTAAAGCTCTTAGGTATCTTCCTCAGAGTTTTTCCTCGGATACCAAAATGTTCATCGAGTTCCAAATTAAATTCCCTTTCCTATGA
Source organism: Pristiophorus japonicus (assembly GCF_044704955.1). Lineage (NCBI taxonomy): Eukaryota > Metazoa > Chordata > Chondrichthyes > Pristiophoridae > Pristiophorus > Pristiophorus japonicus. The sequence goes on along the minus strand of NC_091988.1, from coordinate 6,765,810 downwards.
GTTCAAACACTGGGGAGGAGGGGGGTCTCCATGAATGCATCCTCTTTTATCCCCTGCAGGCCTCGTCTGCCCTTTAAACTCATTTGTGTCCTGAAGTTTTTCCTTCCATTTTAAAAGTCCAGAAAGGGATTCTTCTCCACTGCAGGGGAAAGATACAAGGAATCTTTGCGAAATATTGGTAAATTCTACATTCCCACCTTTAAGTGACAGAGACTTTAATTCCCATATTGGACTGTTCAGTCACCTGAGAATTCACTTTTAGAGTGGAAGCAAGTCTTCCTCGATTCCAATGGACTGCCTATGATGTTGATGATGACTTCTTGCGGGGGGGAAAATTCGACTTGTGTCCAAAATGGGTCCAAAGTCAGGAGCAACCAATCTGCATGCCGGTCTGAGTCCCAAGCCAAATCCAAATTTGGCTCTGGGCCTCATTTAAATACCGCATGTGTCAATTGCGGACCCTGCTGCAGCTCACTGGTTGCGGAAATAGTCAGGTCTGAGTGCGGGGAGCGGGGGAAGGGCGGGAGAGAGAATTTTGTGAAGTACCTAGAACAAGCCAGCAGCAGGCTGTCGGCCTTCTAATGGTCCAGAAGGAGCACTCCTGCTATTCCAAAAAATAATCCACCCAAAGAAAGTATAGAGTCAGACAACTACCCAAGCAGTGCTCAAATCAATATGGGCAGCGATGTATTCCTGAATTGTTACTGAGCATACGGTCAATGAACATTTAACTCTCCGAGTACCTGGCCAGAAATTGCTTCCCCTTGGGGCCTGAAAGAAGGGATTTGATAAATTCTCACGTGCACAGGCACACGACCCATACTCAATAATGACTGAAAGAAGAACGGAAAGGCAGTTAATAGAAATGTAATGTGCTATCCAAGTTGGTTACAGGTCAGTGATAGAAGGTTGAAATTTCTCACAATCGACTTTACAATTTGAACTCTAGTTACAAGTAAATGCCGACTACTGCATGTATTTATATTTCAATTTCAATATTTAATAGTCGTACTATTTAACACATATCTGTATTGCAGACACTTTTTAGCCTATGCTTCCATGTGAATAGTTAATGCTTGCATTCGGTACACTCTCAAAAGCACCACATCTGCTCCACAACATGAAAATGGAAATTATCAGAGATACTTTTGCAGCTTTTGTAAAGTCTGCATGAAATAAAACAAATCTCGTAGATCCAGAATAGCTGAGTAAATTGAGCGTACATTTGTGGCCACATTAACTTAGATTGAACAGGAGCTGGTATGCCACTGATGGAAGTCACATAACTTTTGACAATGGAATGGATAGAGAAATAAAATCTGTGCAAGGTGTCAATCTGGCCCGACATCGATCAAGAATCCGTCCTGTCTGAGAGGCAGTAGTGGGGTGAAATTGGGTTCCTTTGCGCTTCCCGTTAGCGCCCTTGGGGGGTGATAACGGGGCGCAAATGGCTAGACCAGTGACCGGTACGGCATTGCGCTTCGATCTCCTTCGCCCAGAGATCATGACATCATCGCAGTGCGCATCGCTCCAGTCGTGCCCTAGACCCGAATTACGTTCGGCCCTCTGCAGCAGTGCCAGGTAACAACACCAGCAGCAGCAGGAGGCGCCCATCGGGCAGACCAGCCGCTAGGGGCGATGATTAAAAGTGAGATAGCCGATAGTAAGGTTAAAAAAAAAAACTAACTTCTCTCGTAGCTTTTTTGGCCGGTTCCTGCCCGCAATCAATCAGCACCCATGCTCGAGTACCGGGCTGATCGCGTGGGATCGCGGCTGCCGTGGTGGAGAAGTTAAGTTTCTCTTCCTTTGCAGAGCCTGATTCGATGGCTCTTCCCTTTAAGGGAGGGATGAAGCCTTTCAACACGGCAACGCTGCACGGCTCACTGTCCCACCTGCTGCCGATTGTGCTCCAGGAAGGAAGTGCAGTGCTCGATTTAGAGCTCCACTTCCTTCTTGGAATGCAAATGCCAACTTTTTTTAAAGTTTGAAATGATTAGCGCCTGGCACTAATTTTTCAAACTTTTAAAATTTAACACCCCCTTGGTGTGAATTGAAACCACTGTTGGATAAATTTCAAAGCAAAGAAAGCACACCACTAGTACAATCTTAACCTGCATACTAATCGTTAGAGTGAAGAGGTGGTCAGCTCGGTTGCTCCTCAAATTGCTCTGCTGAAACTGCAAAGATAGTACATGTGAATGATTCTGATGGACAGAAGTGGCATGATTGGCTGGTTAGTGTTGTCTTGCCTTGATTGATTGCTTCACATCCACAAAAGGTACCAATACTGAAAGAATGTTGCTGTAATTTTTCCAAAGTCTTCAGACTGACACTGATCATCCCATAAGGTTGTATTGTACAGTCATGGTGGAAAAGCATAGTGAATGGCAAGCCTGTCAGACATTTAGAAACGTGCACGTTCATGTTATAAGAGTATACCATGGTGCGGAATTGCATTCAGCTCACAGGCAGGTTCTGAACAATATTAGATTGAGGTGTGACGCAGTGAGAAACCCAAATCTTCACAGTTTTTCTTAAAGACTTGGTAAAGTCCCCAATCATTTATAAGACATCCCCCTCATGTCCTGACCAATGTTATTCCCTTAGCCAACACCAAAGATGAAATGGGAATTCATTGCATTACTGTCTGTGGGAAGCTTAGGCTTAGAACAGAAGCCATATTTGCCTACGTAACAAATGCACACTAAAATAATTCACTTTAGGCACAATACAAAGGCAAGGTTTTAAAAATATATATATATTTCCACTCCTCCATTATAAGGGGCCAAATGATTCTCAGGATAAGAACAGGACCACAGTGTCAGTCTGAAAGACTGAAGAATTACTGAATAGCGACTGAATCAGGTAATGGAAGGGATTTAGTGACATGATGCATCAACATCATTCAACTGAAAAAGGCCCACTAACAAAAGCGTTAAGGAAGGTATAGTACGAACTATTATGATGACATCAATACTGTAAGTTGGAGTTAAATTGACAATGGAGGCTTCTGATGCTTGAATTGCAACTCAAGTACCAAAAGATTGGATATATATAATAGTTGCGACCTTCTCTGGAAAGTGTCACAACTAGAGAGAGATCAATCCTCTTTGTATCCCTGGAAAATTGATCGGTGAGATCTCTCTCACAAGCTGCACAATTAAGTTTAACAAGCAGCTTCTTGGAGCTTAACTGTTTTCCAGGTTGGTAAAGGGATAACACGCCAGATGTTCACACTGAGAACAGTAAGGGAGTAAGCTTTGACAGAAACTGTCTTCTGCAAACTTCAAAGCTGCATTTAATATAGTGATAAATTTCCAGCAATGCAGCTCCCTGGCAAATTTATGTTATTGCTAGAAATCTTGTGTCCAACCTATACCGACGGCAGAGAGATAAATAATGCTGTCCTAAGGTAAGTGTGATTATATTTTCCTTTTGTTTTGCCATTATGTTGTGGTTGGCTTTGGCTTGGACTAGGTATTGGGAATGTTTTTGTGGGCGGGTTATTCGGGTTTTTTTTTCTCCCCAGGCGTCTCTGGGAGCGCTCCCGGGCTGGCTCTTTGGCTCGGGATTTTCCCAAGCTATCGCCAAAAGAGAGATGTACAATGCCTCCCTTAGCACTGCACCCACTGACTCAGGGCCCAGCTGCCCAATTTTAATGACTGAGGTGCAAACTTTACCTGAGCGCAAACTTTACTGCCCCGAAATTATCAAAGCCAAAAATCCAATCCCAGACTTTTTCATTTCCAGAACTTAAAAAAAAACTAACTTTAAATTCCCAAACTGCCACAGTGGGATTTGATCTCACATTCTTTGGATTATTAGTCCAGGTCACTGGATTGCAAGTCAAGTAACATAACCATGACAGTACTGTGTCCTATAGCTGAAGTGATGTTTCAAAATGCCTTTTTGGTAGCCCTAAGAGAGAGGAACAGACACAAAATGGTAACTAATATTATTCTGAAATAATTTGCAAGGCCTTCCCTTATACACCACTGTTGTTTCAACCCAGTGGAGAAATAGCACATGACACATTGGTACATTTTGGAGTTAACAAAAATATTCTTGACAAGCCCAACAAATCTACTGACTGCAAGTCTTGCATCGAGTGCACATCTATAGTGTTACACCTCTGCGAGGTGCTGATCATTGAAGACCCAACAGTGCAATAAAGCATCCTGAGAAGTGATGCATCAATGGTATTTTCATCAAGAACTATAAGTAGATTGAGAGAAGCAAGGAGCAGTCAAAACATCTTTTATCTAATTTTGCAAATAACTGAGAAAAAAACAGAAAGGTTTTGGTGAAGGAGAAAGATATAATAAACATGTCAACTTGCATCCAAAGTAAATACTGGGAAACATAGAAACATAGATAATAGTTGCAGGAGTAGACCATTCGACCCTTCGAGCCTGCACCGCCATTCAATAAGATCATGGCTGATCACTCCCTCAGTACCCCTTTCCTGCTTTCTCTCCATACCCCTTGATCCCTTTAGCCGTAAGGGTCATATCTAACTCCTTCTTGAATATATCCAATGAACTGGCATCAACAACTCCCTGCGGCAGGGAATTCCACAGGTTAACAACTCTCTGAATGAAGAAGTTTCTCCTCATCTCAGTCCTAAATGGTCTACCCTTTATCCTAAGACTGTGACCCCTGGTTCTGGACTTCCCCAACATTGGGAATATTCTTTCCGCATCTAACCTGTCCAGTCCCGTCAGAATCTCTTATGGTTCTATGAGATCCCCTCTCATCCTTCTAAACTCCAGTGAATAAAGGCCCAGTTGATCCAGTCTCTCCTCATATGACAGTCCAGCCATCCCTGAAATCAGTCTGGAGAACCTTCGCTGCACTCCCTCAATAGCAAGAACGTTCTTCCTCAGATTAGGAGACCAAAACTGAATACAATATTCCAGGTGAGGCCTCACTAAGGCCCTGTACAACTGCAGTAAGACCTTCCTGCTGCGATACTCAAATCCCTGAGCTATGAAGGCCAACATATCATTTGCCTTCTTCACCGCCTGCTGTACCTGCATGCCAACTTTCAATGACTGATGAACCAGGAAACCCAGGTCTCATTGCACCTCCCCTTTTCCTAATCTGCCACCATTCAGATAATATTCTGCCTTTGTGTTTTTGCCTACAAAATGGTTAACCTCACATTTATTCACATTATACTGCATCTGCCATGCATTTGCCCACTGACCTAACCTGTCCAAGTCACCCTGCAACCTCTTAGCGTCCTCCTCACAGCTCACACCACCACCCAGTTTACTGTCATCTGCAAACTTGGAGATAATACACTCAATTCCTTCATCTAAATCGTTAATATATATTGTAAAGAGCTGGGGTCCCAGCACTGAGCCCTGCGGCACTCCACTAGTCACTGCCTGTCATTCTGAAAAGGACCCATTTATCCCGACTCTCTGCTTCCTGACTGTTCCAGTTCTCTATCCACGTCAGTACATTACCCCCAATACCACGCGCTTTGATTTTGCACACCAATCTCTTGTGCGGGACCTTGTCAAAAGCCTTTTGAAAGTCCAAATACAGCACATCCACTGGTTCTCCCTTGTCCACTCTGCTCGTTACCTCCTCAAAAAATTCCAGAAGATTTGTCAAGCATGATTTCCCTTTCATAAATCCATGCTGACTTGGACCGATCCTGTCACTGCTTTCCAAATGCACTGCTATTTAATCCTTAATGATTGATTCCAACATTTTCCCCACTACTGATGTTAGGCTAACCAGTCTATAATTACACGTTTTCTCTCTCCCTCCATTTTTTAAAAAGTGGTGTTACATTAGCTACCCTCCAGTCCATAGGAACTGATCCAGAGTCGACAGACTGTTCGAAAATGATCACCAATACATCCACTATTTCTAGGGCCACTTCCTTAAGTACTCTGGGAAGCAGACTATCAGGCCCCGGGGATTTATTGGCCTTCAATCCCATCAATTTCTTGAACACAATTTCCCGCCTAATAAGGATATCCTTCAGTTCCTCCTTCTCACTAGACCCACTGTCCTCTAGTACATTTGGAAGGTTATTTGTGTCTTCCCTCGTGAACACCGAACCAAAGTATTTGTTCAATTGGTCTGCCATTTCTTTGTTCTCCTTTATAAATTCACCTGAATTCGACTACAAGGGACCTATGTTTGTCTTCACTATCTTTTTCTCTTCACATATTTATAGATTCTTTTGCAGTCAGTTTTTATGTTCCCTGCAAGCTTTCTCTCGTACTCTATTTTCCACCTCTTAATTAAACTCTTAGTCCTCATCTGTTGAATTCTAAATTTCTCCCAGTCCTCAGGTTTGTTGCTTTTTCTAGCCAATTTATATGCCTCTTCCTTGGTTTTAACATTGTCCTTAATTTCCCTTGTTAGCCACGGTTGAGCCACCTTCCCCTCAGCTCCACTTCCCTGCCTGCTCCCCATAACTCTTCACCCTCTTAGCGCTCAAAAATATGTCTATCTCTGCCTGACGTGGATTGAGAACTGGTTGTCAGACAGGAAGCAAAGAGTAGGAGTAAATGGGTACTTTTCAGAATGGCAGGCAGTGACTAGTGGGGTACCGCAAGGTTCTGTGCTGGGGCCCCAGCTGTTTACATTGTACATTAATGATTTAGACGAGGGGATTAAATGTAGTATCTCCAAATTTGCGGATGACACTAAGTTGGGTGGCAGTGTGAGCTGCGAGGAGGATGCTATTAGGCTGCAGAGTGAATTGGATAGGTTAGGTGAGTGGGCAAATGCATGGTAGATGAAGTATAATGTGGATAAATGTGAGGTTATCCACTTTGGTGGTAAAAACAGAGAGACAGACTATTATCTGAATGGTGACAGATTAGGAAAAGGGGAGGTGCAATGAGACTTGGGTGTCATGGTACATCAGTCATTGAAGGTTGGCATGCAGGTACAGCAGGCGGTTAAGAAAGCAAATGGCATGTTGGCCTTCATAGCGAGGGGATTTGAGTACAGGGGCAGGGAGGTGTTGCTACAGTTGTACAGGGCTTTTCGTGAGGCCACACCTGGAGTGTTGTGTGCAGTTTTGGTCTCCTAGCTTGAGGAGGGACATTCTTGCTATTGGGGGAGTGCAGCGAAGGTTCGCCAGACTGATTCCCGGGATGGTGGGACTGACCTATCAAGAAAGACTGGATCAACTGGGCTTGTATTCACTGGAGTTCGGAGGGATGAGAGGGGACCTCGTGGAAACGTTTAAGGTTCTGACGGGTTTGGACGGGTTGGATGCGGGAAGAATGTTCCCAATGTTGGGGAAGTCCAGAACCGGGGGTCACAGTCTAGGAGTGGGGGGTAGGCCATTTGGGACCGGGATGGGGAGGAACTTCTTCACCCGGGGAGTGGTGAACCTGTGAAATTCTCTGCCACAGAAAGTTGTTGAGGCCAATTCATTAAATATATTCAAAAGGGAGTTAGATGAAGTCCTTACTACTCGGGGGATCAAGGGGTATGGTGAGAAAGCAGGAATGGGGTACTGAAGTTGCATGTTCAGCCATGAACTCATTGAATGGCGGTGCAGGCTAGAAGGGCTGAATGGCCTGCTCCTGCACCTATTTTCTATGTTTCTATGTTTCTATACAATTGCTGAAGTTCATCCATGTGATCTTTAAATGTTTGCCATTGCTTATCCACCGTCAACCGTTTATGTATCCTTTGCCGGTCTATTCTAGCCAATGCACGCCTCATACCATTGAAGTTACCTTTCCTTAAGTTCAGAACCTTAGTTTCCGAATTAACTGTGTCACTCTCCATCTTAATAAAGAATTCTACCATATTATGGTCACTCATCCCCAAGGGGCCTTGCACAACAAGATTGCTAATTAGTCCCTTCTCATTACACATCACCCAGTCTAGGATGGCCAGCTCTCTCGTTGGTTCCTCGACATATTGGTCTAGAAAATCATCCCTAATACACTCCAGGAAATCCTCCTCCACTGCATTGCTACCAGTTTGGTTCGCTCAGTCTATATATAAATTAAAGTCGCCCATGATAACTGCTGTACCTTTATTGCACACCTCCCTTATTTCTTGTTTGATGCTGTCCCCAACCTCACTACTACTGTTTGGTGGCCTGTACACAACTCCCACTAGCGTTTTCTGCCCTTTGGTATTCCGCTGCTCCACCCATACCGATTCCACATCATCTAGGCTCATGTCCCTCCTTACTATTGCATTAATTTTCTCTTTAACCAGCAACGCCATCCTGCCTCCTTTTCCTCTCTGCCTATCCTTCCTAAATGTTGAATACCCCTGGATGTTGAGTTCCCAGCCTTGGTCGCCCTGGAGCCATGTCTCCGTGATGCCAATTACATCATTTCCGTTAACTGCTATCTGCGCAGTTAATTCATCCACCTTATTCCGAATCCTCCTCGCATTGAGGCACAGAGCCTTCAGGCTTGTCTTTTTAACACACTTTGCCCCTTTAGAATTTTGCTGCAAAGTGGCCCTTTTTGTTTTTTGCCTTGGGTTTCTCTGCCATCCAATTTTACTATTCTCCTTTCTATCTTTTGCTTCTGCCTCCATTTTATTTCCCGCTGTCTCCCTACATAGGTTCCCATCCCCCTGCCATATTAGTTTAACTTTTCCCCAACAGCACTAGCAAACACTCCCCTCAGGACATTGGTTCCGGTCCTGCCCAAGTGCAGACCGTCCGGTTTGTACTGGTCCCACCTCCCCCAGAACCGGTTCCAATGCCCCAGGAATTTGAATCCCTCCCTTTTGCACCATTCCTCAAGCCACATATTCATCTGAGCTATCCTGCGATTCCTACTCTGCCTAGTACGTGGCACTGGTAGCAATCCTGAGATTACTACTTTTGAGGTCCTACTTTTTAACAACGAAAACAAAATGTAGCTCAAACCACTGTTTACGAGAGTTTTGTGGAGAGGGAAGAACAACACTGGCCCAGATTTTGAGGTCAGTATGATGACGTACTTTCGGAGTACACCACCATATCTCCTTTGAAATCAACCGCAAGTTTAGGATTCCCGCACGCACTTGCCGAAACCAGAACTTGCAGTCTGGCATCATCATCATCATCATCATCATAGGCAGTCCCTCGGAATCGAGGAAGACTTGCTTCCATTCTGAAAGTGAGTCCTTAGGTGGCTGAACAGTCCAATACGAGAGCCACAGTCCCCGTCACAGGTGGGACAGATAGTCGTTGAGGGAAAGGGTGTGTGGGACAGGTTTGCCGCACGCTCTTTCCGCTGCCTGCGCTTGGTTTCTGCATGCTCTCGGCAATGAGACTCGAGGTGCTCAGCGCCCTCCCGGATGCACTTCCTCCACTTTAGGCGGTCTTTGGCCAGAGACTCCCAGGTGTCGCTGGGGATGTTGCACTTTATCAGGGAAGCTTTGAGGGTGTCCTTGTAATGTTTCCTCTGCCCACCTTTGGCTCGTTTGCCGTGAAGGAGTTCCGAGTAGAGCGCTTGCTTTGGGAGTCTCGTGTCTGGCCTGCGGTCTGTCAACGTAACCTTGACAGGCATCTGCCTGGACCACAAAAAACAATTGCTGCCGCAGATTTGTCCACCGACCGGCCAACAATTGCACATGGAAATGCTATGGTTGATGCAAACAGGCGCAGGGCCCCAAGCATTCTTTTGCTCTCTTTAAATAATTTTAAAAGTTAGAATTTTAAGAGCTTACTCACTTCCTTGTTCACTGTCTATGAGAATGTTACATTTTTGATTGGCTGCTTACACAGCCTGTTGATGTCACAGCACTCTGCACGAGGGGATCCCCATTAAATTCCGCTGAATTGAATTCAAGGTCGGAAAACCCGAAGTTCTCGGCACAGGGATTGCGGATCCTTGTGCGGAACGCAATTCAAGGCCAGCAGTGAACGGTTTTACTGCTGACCGCAAATTCTGGGCCAGTGTGTTTAAAAGCAGAGTTCTCAGAGAAAAATGTTTTAGTTCACAGATCACGAAAGAGACTGCTTACTGCTGCAGAGATTTGAAGAGCTAGAAAAAACATTTTCTGTGAGATGCAAGACAAAAATGCTCAGCTTTGATCTGGTAATACCCAACGAACCTGACATCAAAAAAACATTAATTTTCAAAGGGACACTGTCAGATATCATACTTCATCGTATAATATCGGGACAGAAAGGTAATTCCCTTGGGAACAAGGAGCATGGTCACAGTCTAAGGATAAGGGGTAAGCCATTTAGGACCGAGATGCGGAGGAACTTCTTCACCCAGAGAGTGGTGAACCTGTGGAATTCTCTACCACAGAAAGTTGTTGAGGCCAATTCACTAAATATATTCAAAAAGGAGTTAGATGAGGTCCTTACTACTAGGGGGATCAAGGGGTATGGCGAGAAAGCAGGAATGGGGTACTGAAGTTGAATGTTCAGCCATGAACTCATTGAATGGCAGTGCAGGCTAGAAGGGCCGAATGGCCTACTCCTGCACCTATTTTCTATGTTTCTATGTTTCTATGTTTCTATGTCAAAACTATGAAAAGTTGCAAAAGAGAGAGTAGCTACAGAAAAGGAATGCGAGGTTGTGGAAGGTTGCCACAGGAGATGATGAGTGGCACTTTGAGGCAATAACCTCGGAGCAGAATGTCAGAAGTGCGGGAAAATATTATTACAACTCATCGAAATAAAGCCAAGGTCCCCTGAAATACACAACTGCAATTAAAAGGTTATCTGCATTCAACAGGGAGGTTGTAGCTTTACATGTGAAGTAGTACTGTGTAAAACATGTCAACATTATGGTAGCTAAATGAACAAAACAACACTTGGGAAATTAAAATACTCCAGATGAAAGCTTTATATGGAAGAGAATTTATAATTATGAGGATTAGTTCTGTGGGACTCGGGGAAACAGTGAATCTATGGAGAAATATAAACAAAATAACAGTTCCTCAAGGGAAGAAATATGCTTCAAAAACAAATCTTCAATCGTGAACATTTTATGCACTAAGGATTAAATAACATCAGTAGGATCTAGCATCACAAAAGGTGCAGTTCCCTTCAGTGTCATTGGCTCTACATTGAAATCCATAACAAAACTGAAAGACCCGATCTTCTGTTTTCAATATTTATAATCATCTTGAAGCTGCTTTTCCCCCTAAAGCTGCTCTGTGGTTTCATGGAAAGAATAAAGGTCGAGCCTTCCTAATTTGAAAAATTGCAGCAATATATTTTGTATCATTGAACCTATAATCATAAGCAACTCTGGAACAAAGAACCCCTTCTCTTACTTTATTGCTTTGAATGCAGACGCGGTTGCAGATTTGACTGGTTGTGCAGCAACTGACCTGCACACTTATCTTAGAGGCTTAGCGTTGATTCCTACCCTGGGAAAAGAACTAAAGATCTTTTGTCACAAGCAGATGTTAAGGATTTCAAATAAATTGAGTTTTCCTAATTTCTACGTTGAGTTGATGTGAATCATCCCTCAAATCTGACAGACAGTATTGCACGGATAATGAAAATATCCTGACTGCGAATATGAGAATGAAAGTGCTTAACCTGTGCTGTTCAACACTCTAGAGAGATAACCCGGTATTGTAGCTGAATCAACTGGGCCAATATCGGACAGAATACCATCACAGGATGCAAAGAGAAAACTGCCTGCCCAAGCACCACTTATCACCATAATGAACACTGCAAATGAGAAATAATCTCTTTATTATACAATTTAATGTAATCAGTCATGGTGACATTGATTTAAATGGTGACTAGGAACTAGACTATGGCTGTTCAGTCCATCATTACTCAAAGACTATTCAATCACAATAATTAGGTAACAGAATGAATTCAGCTTGGTTAATATGCAGGAGGTGTTTGACATAGATTTGAATCAGATATTTTGTGCTTCATATCCTTCGTTCAAGGAAGGAAAGGCTCAGAACTGATTTTCACCAAGGGCTCCCACTCCCCTAATCTCCCAGGACACACAACAGCTGAGAAGGTGGGGAGGTACACTGCTCCTAAACTCCCACTGGTGCAAGTAGCATCTAAAACAAAGATAGCCCACCTCGTAAAATAACTCGTAAATTATAAGTGGCTCTTTTGTGGCTGAAATGCAGCTCTTTATTGAGATGCCCACATATTCTGTCCCAATGAAGAGAGGTACAGAACAGCTCAGGATTCAATCAACCACAAGTTCCTTCCATTTTGACTGGCTAATTTTGAGTTAATTGCCATGCATTAATTATTTATTGCAGTGCAAGCAGTGAAAACTGACACCATCCTCAATTAGATCCCAAACAGAAGAATCCCAAACTTGTATTCCAGATTTCTGTAAATTAACTTCTCCTGAGTTTATCATGAACATCTGCTCTTCCGAAATTGACTTTGCGCACTTTGTAAATCATCTGCTCCCGAAGGTTGATATTTGATTAAGTAGATTTTTTTTAAAGTGTTGCTGTTAATTGGAATATTTTCACCTCAAATTATCTTCCTGAATTCACCGCGATGTAGAACTAAACTACAGAACCAGTGGGAACCTGTTCAACCTTCGTCGTCTCCAGGCCAGGTCCAACACCATCCCATCCTCTGTCGTCGAGCTACAGTACACGGATGACACTTGTGTCTGCGCACATTCAGAGGCTGAACTCCAAGTCATCGTCAACATCTTCACCGAGGCGTACGAAAGCATGGGCCTTACACTAAACATCCATAAGACAAAGATCCTCCACCAACCTGACCCCGCCACACAGCACTGACCCCCAGTCATCAAGATCTACGGCCCGGCCCTGGACAACGTGGACCACTTTCCATACCTCGGGAGCCTATTATCAGCAAGGGCAGACATCGGCGACTAGGTTCAACACCGCCTCCAGTGCGCCAGCGCAGCCTTCGGCCGCCTGAGGAAGAGAGTGTTTGAAGATCAGGCCCTCAAATCTGGCACCAAGATCATGGTCTACAGGGCTGTAGAGATACCCACCCTCCAGTATGGCTCAGAGATGTGGACCATATAGAGTAGACACCTCAAATCGCTGGAGAAATACCACCCAACGATGTCTCCGCAAGATCCTGAAAATCCCCTGGGAGGACAGGCGCACCAACGTTAGCGTCCTCGATCAGGTCAACATCCCCAGCATCGAAGCACTGACCACACTCGACCAGCTCCGTTAGGTGGGCCACACAGTTCGCATGCCAGACATGAGACTCCCAAAGCAAACGCTCTACTCGGAACTCCTTCACGGCAAATAAGCCGCAGGTGGGCAGAGGAAACATTACAAGGACACCCTCAAAGCTTCCCTGATAAAATGCAACATCCCCACCGACACCTGGGAGTCCTTGGCCTAAGACCGCCCTAAGTGGAAGAAGAGCATCCGGGAGGGCGCTGAGCACCTCGAGTCTCGTTGCCGAGAGCATGCAGAAATCAAGCGCAGGCAGCGGAAGGAGCGTGCGGCAAACCAGTCCCACCCATCCCTACCCTCAACGATTATCTGTCCCACCTGTGACAGAGACTGTAATTCCCGTATTGGATGTTCAGTCACCTGAAAACTCACTTTTAGAGTGGAAACAAGTCTTCCTCGATTCCGAGGGACTGCCTGTGATGATGATGATGATGATCCAGTCTCGGTGGCAGCAAGGTAAATGCTATATAAAGGTTCTTATAAATTGATTCTTTTCTTGTCAAGGGTTAATAAATAATACAATTTTTTTGTAATATTTACTCTAAAATTGGTGTAATTTTATGCTCCGGCCTTCAATTTGCTTTCTGGGTTGTGGTGAAAGTTTCTTTAATCTGTTGCTAGTTGCGATTTCTTTATTCTCCAAACTTTTTTGCTTAATTTATATATTGCTTTATATCCTTGCTGCTAATATTCGTCAAGCTAAAATATTAAACTGGTGAAGAATGGCTCTGGAACATGATATACAGTGAGTCGGCCTTGTTATTCAATTTGCATGCTCAGCTTTTGGATTCACAAGACAGTGTAGGAGTGAGTGTGGGTGTGCGAGAGAGGAGAGGGAGAGAATGAGCAAAGGGCAGAGGGATGGAGAGAGCAGAGGGCAAGGAAATAAATGAGTATAAAAGGGGGAAGAAAGAGAGAGAGTGTGTGTGTGTGATAGGAAAAGAGAGAGCAGCAACAGAGAATGAGAAATGGAATGCAAGAGGGGTAATGGGAGAGAGACAGAGAGACAGGTCGGGAATAAAAAAAGGGAATTAGAGAGAGACAGAAAAATCAGAGAAAGAGAAAATAGCATAAAGGAGGAAATAAGGTGGGATAGAGGATGAATGAGAGAATATCAAATTTTAACAAAGTTATTGAAAACTAAACACATCAAAAGTTACTTCCATGGGCCAGGTTTAAAGCATCTTATCATGATATATTTGAATTCAGGTGATAATATCTGTGAGCATGTTAGCATATTTAAACATTGTAGCTCTTCTGGTTCTTGATCCTTGAAGGGTTTGGTCGTCCTGATCTCGGAGATTCACACGAGCTTCGAGTCACCATTCAGCCTCCGGTTTTCCCTCGCTTCATGCGGGGAAACATTTGGCCTCGAGTCAGGGTCTCCATCCAGCACCATTATTGAAGTCAACGCAATAGTATGGGAGGAATAATGGCACAAATCCACATAACGCTGTACTTCCCGACGCGTGGTACCATCACGCTGTCACCGACAACACTGTCAATTGTTCAATATTAAAAACAAAACCGTTGTTCCATCTCATGGTTTAAAGGTCGAGGGGCTGGGTTTGCCCCGACGTTTGCGACCGGGTTTTCGCCGCGATTTGACCCTCCGCGGCGGGAGAGGTGCGCGACGTGCAACGACACAGATTGCGTTTGCGCCGTACTTTCGGCACTCTCCCGGCCTGTACGCCGCGCCCAGCACACCGACAGGGTAAAACCTGCAAAAAGGTAAGTTAAAGTTTTATTTTTTAATTATTTTTCAACGATTTAGTACGCAAGGGTTTTGTGAATGTTTTTTTGCAATTTCTTTGTTTGTTTCTCCCCCCCCTCCCAAGGCCTCTCTTGCAGCACTATCGGCCCTGGACGAAAGTTGCCGAAACTCACGATTTGCGCCGCGAATCCTCGTAGAACACCAACTTTACCATGTAAAGGCCGAAAGTGGTGGTGCAGCGAAAACAGTAATTTGGGCGTAAAATTACCGATTTCAAAAACCAAAAATCCAGTTAAATTTACTCTGAGCATCAGGACCTAGCACTCACATTAGTTGTGCATAAAGGTGGTGAAAATTAGTTTGTATTAATAGAATGGGTGGTAAATTTGCCCATGTTCCTAAAAATTCTCCTGAATATTAACTGGTGTGATTTATATTAACACACTGATGCGGCATTTATTTTTGCTTTTAAAATCCATGAAGCAGCAATTAACAGCAAATGTGAAAATTTACTGAAGATTTACTTAATTCACAAGTTGCAATATTTTTCACAATTGAAGCTGGTGTTAAAATACTGAGTGGTGGGCAAAGCAAGAGATAATTTACTGAAGCAAATCAAAGATGAGTCTTTTGGTGAATTGTGCATAAACATATCAGTGCTTAATAGTTGGAAGAGGAGGAGCAGAAACAGCAGGAGTGAAGTGTAGTCACTGTTTGATGTCGGAAGCACGACAGCCAATTAGCAGGCTGTGTCACGACAGGAATACAACCATAGACCCACTTCAGTTCTCGGAGCCAGACTTGCAGACACAACATCAAGACAATACTTGGGAAAATGAACACCACACTAAACTTTGACATCTCTGGCTGCTTCCAAGCACCAACAGGAAACATGACTCGGACCAGCCAATACCCAGTGCAGCACCGCACCACTGAGTTGACATGCGACTTTTTGCACCAAGCGTCAGCGTGCATCAAAGACCAACAATGGCATCAGTTACAGAGGCAGACCCAAATTTTCCAGTTGCGCACCATTCCCCAAGTACATTCCCCATTGCACCTATGCTGCCAGTTGAACAGTTGCACGTTTTTGCTTCCATCAAAAGAGAAGCTCGTTGCTCTGTGAATGTTCAGTTGGCACATGACCCACCAGCACAGCATTGTGTGCAATGCTCATTTCCCAGGAAATGAAGCACATTTGTCAACTTAAAACAATTCTAATGTTTGGATCACTCTCATGTAGTGTACTGTACCTGGCACAATTAATACAGCAAGCTGTATCATGTTGTCACAGACAGTGGTATGGGCATGCTTACTGAAGGGAAGCTGAAGAAAATCAGTCATAGGAAGAGGGTCAGGAAGAACATGAACCTCTGCAGCACACATGCAGCACCCATGTAGGACCAGGCACACATGCATCACCACGCACACATGCATCGCCACGCACACATGCAGGATCAGGCACACATGCAGGACCAGGCACACATGCATCTCCTTGCACACATGCATCTCCTTGCACACATGCAGGACCACGCACACATGCAGGACCAAGCACACATGCAGGACCAAACACACATGCACTATCCTCTGCAGGACAGTGACTGAAGCAACAGAGGCACCCATGAATTGTTCTTTGTTTTGAGAAGTGCACGTGGCTCTTTCTGGAAATAAGACAGAACTTCGTACAGAAATTTTAACTCAACCTATTTGGCTGTTTTTTCCAGCTATGAGTTACAATGCTTCTTTCTCCATTCTGTAGGTATTATGGTGTTTAACTGTTCCTTCTACGAATATAAAAATTCATATATACAATACGTTTAACACGTTTAATGGAGGTAATGTTTACCTTCACAGCCTGTGCTGGAATAAGAAGTAGCAGACTGCCCACCTATTGTCCAACCCACACAATTTTCATCCCATTGATTCATCCGCGAAGTGATGAGGGCGAAAACTATCCCTGCAGCCTCACTGTGCTATCCCGTTGTGCGCATTTCCCACACCTCGGGAGCCTCTTATCAACAAGAGCAGACATTGACGACGAGATCCAACACCGCCTCCAGTGCGCCAGTGCAGCCTTCGGCCGCCTGAGGAAGTGTTTGAAGACCAGGCCCTCAAATCTACCACCAAGCTCATGGTCTACAGGGCTGTAGTAATACCCGCCCTCCTGTATGGCTCAGAGACATGGACCATGTACAGTAGACATCTCAAGTCACTGAAGAAATATCACCAACGATATCTCCGCAAGATCCGACAAATCCCCTGGGAGGACAGACGCACCAACATTAGCGTCCTCGACCAGGCCAACATCCCCAGCATTGAAGCACTGATCACACTTGATCAGCCCCACTGGGCAGGCCACATCGTTCGCATGCCAGACACGAGACTCCCAAAGCAAGCGCTCTACTCGGAACTCCTTCACGGCAAATGAGCCAAAGGTGGGAAGAGGAAACTTTACAAGGACACCCTCAAAGCCTCCCTGATAAAGTGCAACATGCCCACCAACACCTGGGAGTCCCTGGCCAAAGATCACCCTAAGTAGAGGAAGTGCATCCGAGAGGGTGCTGAGCACCTCGAGTCTCATCGCCGAGAGCATGCAGAAATCAAGCGCAGGCAGCGGAAAGAGCGTGCGGCAAACCAGTCCCACCCACCCTTACCCTCAACGATTATCTGTCCCACCAGTGACAGGGACTGTGGCTCTCGTATTGGACTGTTCAGCCACCTAAGGACTCATTTTAAGAGTGGAAGCAAGTCTTCCTCGATTCCGAGGGATTGCTTATGATGATGACTGTTAACACTCTCCCGGATACCTCTCCGGAATCCTCCACATCTTCTTCCAATCGGATATTCTTTAGAACTCGTACATGAGAAGGAACACAAGGCCCCCAGTTTTGACAACGTTTCGATATTAGGCTGTAGCGGTACTCGTAGTGTCCCTTGGTGACTGCATCTTTGAAAGCTGGTGTGCAGAGCTGCCCCAGGGCGATATGGAGAGGAATGTTTGGAAAAGGTAGGTTAAATTAATATTTTTCAAGATTCATTTTTGCAATTCACCTGTATTTTGGGATGGGGGGGGTAATTTAGCAGGAGTGTTGTTGTGTTTTTGGTCCCAAATTTTTTTTTTCCCAGGGAGGCCTCTCCTAGGCCGGCTCTTTAGCAACGGATGTTCAGTTGCTCATCCAGCCTAGCGCCCTGAGAGAGATGTGGAACGCCTTCCCTTCGTGCTCCACTCAGGGCACAGCAACCGAATTTATTGGCTGCTATCGCAAACCATTTTCCGGCACAAAGATTACCATCCCGTCGCCATTAACACCCTAAGACTCCAACCTAATTTTCACCACTATATATTTGTTGCCCTGCTATCCAATAGATGTAATTTCATAGTGGTTTGCATAGTGGTTTGTCTCGACTGTGAAATAACCCTTTCTATTATTTATTCCCTCCTTCAATGCTCAAAATTAAGAACAGAGGCAAATGTATACCATAGTGCAGGAGAAACACTTGGAGTTAACACATTAAATCATTATAGCTTTTAATAACTGAAACATATTACTGTAAATAATTAAATTTAGGTTAGCCCAGGAGCCAAAATTCTGATATTTGTAAATTCATTTCAACCAGTCACAACAGAATAAATGCTTAAGTGAATACTTTTTCAATTAACTTCTTTCTTAATATCTCTGTTCTTTTCAGCATGTAAGTAATGAACCTCAAGTTCAAATACCCAATTCAAACAAACAACAAGAAGTAAAATGCAGGGATTATAATTCACATTTTAATCATTGTATAGAAAGTGACATAAAGATTGGGACATACATGTGGGATCAAGGGAGAAGCTGAAATATCATAAACACACTTTAAAACAATAAAATAAAAAAATATTTTAAAAATCTTGCAATTTTTAAATGTTATTCTGAGTGAATGAGACTGCACACTTACAAATTGAGTTTTTCAGGGCCGAAGAGGTTGTTCAGCAGTAATTATGACTGAGTACGGCATTAAAAACTCAGTTACTGCTGATCGAACAAGGCTTAAAATTTTCATTGGTTTTTACAGTGAGAATAGGATGTAAAAAGTGAAAGTTTATGTCAAATCACTGAATCTGAGTTGATTGCATCTGTGAAGGTTGCAACAGCATACCCTGTGAAGGAGCAAGAGACACTGACAGCAACTTCTGGATCTCCATGTTTAAATGCGCATGTATGACGCCAGAAGTTGCTGTGATCTTTACGCAGTCGTGACGGCGAGCGCCATCATTACAACTGCAAATTCTGGGTCAATGTTTTGTACAAATTCAACATCACGTGCATGTTGGGACACAGGTGAAAAAAATCATTAAAAACAGGTTAGAAAAGCAATTAAAAATACTAACACTGCACGGCGATTTATTTCAAAAATAGTGAAGTTATATTAAACTCATACAAGACCCTGGGTGAGGCCGCACTTAAGAGTACTGTGCACAGTTCTGGTCTCCATACTATAAAAAGGACATAGAAACATTAATGAAAATGCAAAAAAGATTTACAAGGCTGATACCAGAACAGGGTGATTACAGCTATCAGACAAGATTGAACAGGTTGGGGGGGGGGGTTTCTTTAGAAAAGAGCAGACTTCGAGGTGGCCTGATAAATGTCGAAAAATTATGAATGGGTTGGACAGAGTAGATGTAGAGACAATGTTTCCACTTGCGGGAAAAATCTAAAACTAGGGGCCATAAGTACAAGATACTTCCAAATAAATCCAATCGGGAAATAAGGAAAAATGTATGTACTCAGGGAGCGGTTTGAATGTGGAACTTTTTACTACAGGTGGTGGTTGAGTCAAACAGCTTAGATGCTTTCAAAAGGTAACTAGATGAGTACATGATAGAAAAGGGAATAGAAAGATATGTTAAAAGACTGACATGAGACAGATGGAGTGGGAGGAGGCTCGTGTGGATTATAAACACCAGCACGGACGAGTTGGGCTGAATGGCCTGTTCTGTGCTGTATGTTCTGTGTAGTAATACGAATTACCCCCACAGTGAATTTTTACT
The DNA here is from genome assembly GCF_044704955.1 of Pristiophorus japonicus. Classification (NCBI taxonomy): domain Eukaryota; kingdom Metazoa; phylum Chordata; class Chondrichthyes; family Pristiophoridae; genus Pristiophorus; species Pristiophorus japonicus. The sequence continues at coordinate 6,745,939 of NC_091988.1, read as the reverse complement.
CGTGCTTCAGTTGTGTTGTATCTTACATTTGTTGCTGATAGCCAATTGGCAGAATTATATTAGAGTTAGATGGCATCCTGGTTTACCTTTGCCACTGGATAAAGGCCTCGCTCTGTCAAGCCCGTGTGGTCTGCAACGGTTGCCACACGTGAAAAAAATCCATGCACAGGCATCTTCCACTCCCTCAACTGGAGTTCAGGACTGGAACACCGGGTCCTTCATCGAAACATCTGCGAACTCTTGTGGAGGCAAGTCATCCTCATTCGAGGGACCGCCTATGATGATGATGATGATGATTAGAGTTAGACTGTTGGAATTTTTCAATCCACCAAAGCCTCATCCAAGCGATCAATCCTCAGGTGTTAGGCGAGACAATGAGTGTGGGCCGGCTACTCAGCTATGAGGGCACCACATACAATGTGATCACACACACACGCACACAGTCACAATTGCCACCGTGGTTGAGATAAGTCACCACAGTACAGACCAGGGACTGAATCTGGACCACCTTGTTTTGATTGGCTCAATACCACACCAGACAATGCATCAACTGCACAGAGATAGCAGCATCCCAACTCCAAACATGCATTAAAAAAGGCAACCAAGTATCCAAATTAGAAGGACCTAACATCAGCACGTTGCAAACTGGGCTAGAAAATCATCATCATTATCATCATAGACAGTCCCTCGGAATTGAGGAAGACTTGCTTCCACTCCCAAAGTGAGTTCTCTGGTGGTTGAACAGTCCAATACGAGAGCCACAGACCCTGTCACAGGTGGGACAGACAGTCGTCGAGGGAAGGGGTGGGTGGGACAGGTTTGCCGCGCGCTCCTTCCGCTGTCTGCGCTTGGCCTCTTCACGCTCTTTGCGTTGCAAAGAGCTCAACACCCTCCCGGATGCACTTCCTCCACCTTGGGCGGTCTTCGGCCGGGGTCTCCCAGATGTCAGTGGTGATGTCGCACTTTACCAGGGAGGCTTTGGGGGTGTCATTGTAACGCTTCCGCTGCCCACCTTTGACTCTAAAATAACATGTTCCCTCTCCTTTCTTCTGTGTGAGTCAGCTCTGTTTAAAAAAAAGAGTAATGCTGACCATGGAACTGCGGCTCAGCAAGATTGTAGTTTCACAGGCACCGGGGCTGGGAACTGCTTCCAGTTAAATCGAAACAAGTGCATTGCATAACTCAACAATCTAGGCACACAAGCACGAGGCAGTGACTTCCAACTCACATTAGTTATTTGAATTGTTCTTTTTGTGGGGGAGGGAAGGTAAATTGCGTGACATTTGCACATCACTCTGGATTGTGCTGATATCTAAGAAGTTGTCAACTAATAGAAGGGAGAGAGAGAGGAGGCCAAATGGACGTCAGAATCAGAGGAGAGAACAAAAACTGTGTTCAATAAATTAAAATAAACCAGCCATAAAAGAAATATAAAGTGAATTACGTTAAAAATAGTAGTAACTTGCTTTGAAAAAGTAGCTTTACAATCCTCTCCTAAATTAATGCAGAATAGAATACAAAATGCTAATTTGTTTATTAATTTATCACAGATGCAAAAGTTAAAAAAAAATAAGAACATGGTTTAAAAACCAGAAAATACATATCAGGTCCATTGGAACTCTGTTTTGATAAAGGGTCCACAACTGAAATGTCTTTGTTTTGTAAACATGAATGGACCGACTGAATTTCCAGCATTTTGTGTTTGTACTTCAAATTTCCTGCATTAGTAGTTTACTTGCTTTTATTGTGCACTGGGGGCAAGACTTTTCACGGACAGATTTCCCTCTGTGGCCTGTGCCCGCGTGCACCAGAAATGGGCTCTGCCTGCAGGGGCCCCAGTGCATCCTTATTTTCTGTGGAGGAGCATTCCACGGAGTGCCAAGTGCACATGCATTGAGAATTTCCTTGCAGCAGCTTCCATTCTGCCGCAGCAACTTTGACTTTTCGAAATAGGATTTCTGCCGAACATCTGCCAAAGGTGCGGATCTGGAGTGGGAGAGACTGGGAGGAAATTCCTGGAGATCGTGCCTTGTGGCTTGACCTACGTCCACACACCAAGGGAGGTTCTTGTGCTGCTGTAGATCTTAAATGTCTTGAAGGAGTAGCACTGCTGTGCCTGGCAGGTTTTCACCTGCTGCATTTGCTCCTTGATTGGACCGTAATTCCAGCTTGTGTGTTATTTTTATAGCTGTGTCTGCAATTGTATTTTCTGTGACTGGCTGCAATTGGTGGGATTTTGTGATGTGCCTGCCTTTAGTCCAGTGTTGTTGTTGGAGAAGAAATCTCGTACATCTGGGAGCACGACAGGAAGAAGCACGGCACTCTGCCTGAAGGAGCAAACCATCGAGTTGTTACTGCAGGATGTGGAGGAGATTGAGCAAAGATGTTTTTTTTCTGTTGGGAGCCCAAGGATCTTTTAAAGAACGATGCTTTTTGCTAATTATGAATTGTTGGGAGTCTTTGGCAGATGCATCTTCCAACAGATAATGCAAGTGTGGACGAATCCACGACATGCCTGTGTCATCATCATCATCATAGGCAGCGCCTCGGAATCGAGGAAGACTTGCTTCCATTCTTAAAATGAGTCCTTAGGTGGCTGAACAGTCCGATACGAGAGCCACAGTCCCTGTCACAGGTGGGACAGACAGTCGTTGAGGGAAGGGGCAGCACTGAAAGTCTGCAGGACAGCCTTGGAACGGACGGCAGCTCCGTGGCAATCTACAGGCCATTGTCGGATGGCAAAAGGTTCGAATGCCAGTCTGAGCCTCTCTGGTACTGCCAAACAGGCCTTTGGCTGCAACGTGATCTCCTCATTCAATGGGTTGGCTGATAAGCTGCAGCAAGAAGGGGAGAGCTTGCTACAGGATTCTGCTGTGTTACGACTGTGATGGGCTCTGCTCCACTACCCGTCCGTGAGCACAGTGATTGAGAGACATCTTGCAGGGGCTGGACCATGCTGCCAATGGAGAATCTTGCTGTCTGTACTGGTGGCAACATTCCCAAAGCATTTGAAACCCCATTTCCAATGACATTCTAACAGCCAAACAGCAGACAAGCCTGGGCTGTGCCCACACCAAAAATGCTGTATCCCGAAGCAGGCCCTCGAGGAGTATATGCTGACAGAGATAGAGAGCCCAGGAGCCATTCCTAAATAAGCAGTTACCGACTGCCTCACAGGCTGCTGTCTCGGGGATTGCACGAAGAAGCAGCATAGAAATAGTTAGCCAAGCACAGCATACACCAGCTGCGACGAAGGGGAAACATTCTGCAAGCAGACACGAGGAACAGACACATTTAAATTTCTGGAAAATAAATTATTCTTTTGCAGACCAGGTTTAGAGTGTGAACTGTGACATTTTTGAGATACGGCTGAGAAAACTGCAGAGATGACAAATAGTGTTTCGAAGTGAGAAGTGCTGGGGGACGGTTCTTTGTGAGTGTGGTGATCGTTGTCCATTGCAGTGAAAGAGAAAGATGCTTGTGTGGCGCGTGGAATGTGGATGGAAGATTTGTTGATTTGCTCAAGCAAATGTTTTTCTAATCATGGTCTGCTGAATTCTTCAGGTAATCATCGTAGGTTACAGCAGGTCAGCCCCCTCTGCTTCACCTGCCTCAAGCCTCTTATCTTCAGCCTCCTGCTGTGTGTCCTTTCTATGGATCACTCTTTCCAGTGCTGTGCTGTTTAGGATGTAGCACACCACTGCACATCAGAGGGCCATTTGGCAGACAGGTACTGCAGGATGTAGCATGACCCAGCCAGGCAATGGAAGCACTGCTTCAGAAAGCTTGTGGTGTTGTCAATTATTGTCCCGGTGAAGGCGTGGACCTTGGTATATCTCCAATCAGCTGCTATGTTTGGGTGATCAAATGGTGTCCCCAACCAGGCTAGCAGTGGTTTGCCGAGATCTTAAAGGAGTCAGCCCCCCAATGCTGCAAATCGGAGTTCTAATTTATAGTTTTTACTGTATGATAGCTTCAGGGGTTGGGGCAGAAAGAGACTTTCAAAACATATTAAGTACAAATAATAGTATAAATAGAAATAATTCAATAAACAATAACTTAAAAAGAATATCTATTGACTTAAGTATATAAAGTTGTGGCAGGATTAGATTGATGGGTGCAGTATGAAGGATGTACATCTTCCTGATTCAGGTACAATGCAGAGCAAATACATATATATGAAGGTTGCAGTCCTTGAGCAGAAAGGTGCACAGCTTGAGAGACAACTGAACACACTCAGTAACATACGGGAAGAATGTTTTCTGGGGCAGACTGGGTAACCATCATGAGACAGGACAGGAAGCAACACATAAGAACAGAAGAAATAGGAACAGGAGTAGGCCACTGGCCCTTCGAGCCTGCTCCGACATTCAATAAGATCATGGCTGATCTGATCAAGGATTCAGCTCCACTTCCCTGCCCTCTCCCCATAACCCTTTATCCCATTATCGCTCAAATATCTGATTATCTCCGCCTTAGATATATTCAATGACCCAGCCTCCACAGCTCTCTGGGGCAGAGAATTCCAGAGATTTACAACCCTCTGAGAGAAGAAATTCCTCCTCATCTCAGTTTTAAATGGATGGCCCCTTATTCTAAGACTATATCCCCTAGTTTTAGTTTCCCCTATGAGTGGAAATATCCTCTCTGCATCCACCTTGTCGAGCCCCCTCATTATCTTATATGTTTCAATAAGATCACCTGAACTCAAATGTGTATTGGCCCAACCGACTCAACATATCTTCATAAGTCAACCCCCTCATCTCTGGAATCAACCTAGTGAACCTTCTCTGAAGTATATCCTTCCTTAAATACGGTGACCAAAGCTGTACACAGTACTCCAAGTATGGCCTCACCAATACCCTGTACACTTGTAGCAGGACTTCTCTGCTTTTAACCTCTATCCCCCTTGCAATAAAGGCCAACATTCCATTTGCCTTCCTGATTACTTGCTGTACCTGCATACTAACTTTTTGTGTTTCATGCACAAGGTCCCTCTGTACTGCAGAACTTTGCGATTTTTCTCCATTTAAATTATAATTTGCTTTTCTATTTTTTCTATCAAAATGGATAACGTCACATTATACTCCATCTGCCAAATGTTTGCTCACTCACTTAGCCTGTCTCTATTCCTTTACAGATTTTTTATGTCCTCCTCACAACTTGCTTTCCCACCCATCTTTGTATCATCAGCAAACTTGGCTGCATTACACTCGGTCCCTTCATCCAAGTCATTAATATAGATTGTAAATAGTTGGGGTCCCAGCACTGATCCCTGTGGCACCCCACTAGTTACTGATTGCCAACCAGAGAATGAACCATTTATCCCGACTCTCTGTTTTCTATTTGTTGGCCAATCCTCTATCCATGCTGTTATATAACCCCAACTCCGTGAACTTTTATCTTGTGCAGTAACCTTTTATGTGGCACCTTGTCAAATGCCTTCTGGAAATCCAAATACACCACATCCACTGGTTCCCCCTTATCCACCCTGCTTGTTACATCCTCAAAGAACTTCCACTAATTTGTCAAACACAATTTCCCCTTCATAAAACCATGCTGACTCTGCTTGATTGAATTATGCTTTTCTAAACATCCTGCTACTGCTTCCTTAATAATGGACTCAGCATTTTTCCAACGAGAGATGTTAGACTAACTGGTCTATAGTTTCCTGCTTTTTGCCTGCCTCCTTTTTTAAATAGGGGCATTACAATTGCGGTGTTCCAATCAACTGGGACCTCCCCACAATCCAGGGAATTTTGGTAGATTACAACCAATGCATCCACTATCTCTGCAGCCACTTTTTTTAAGACCCTAGGATGTAAACCATCAGGTCCAGGGGACTTTTCCACCTTTAGTCCCATTATTTTACTGAGTACTTTTTCTTTAGTGATAGTGATTGTATTAAATTCCTCCCTCCCTATAGCCCCTTGATTATCCACTATTGGAATGTTTTTAGTGTCTTCTACCGTGAAGACCGATACAAAATATTTGTTCAAAGTCTCTGCCATTTCCCTGTTCCCCATTATTAATTCCCAAGTCTCATCCTCTCGGGGACCAACATTTACTTTAGCCACTCTTGGCCTTTTTATGTACCTGCAGAAACTCTTTCTGTCTCTTTTTATATTTCGTGCTAGTTTACTTTCGTAATCTATCTTCCCTCTCTTTATCATTTTTTAGTCATTCTTCGCTGGCTTTTAAAAGTTTCACATGAAGGCAAGGCAGAAAGGGGATCACCTGGTGAGCCTGATTTATTAAGTAGGTACCCTTGTTTAGTTACCAGTGTTGTGGTCAAAAAGCTAATCCAGAGAGCGTAACTATTAGCGACTCCAAGGCACTGAGGAGTGAGTATTTACACAAGGGGAAACATGGGGAAACAGTAAGGTAGAGTCGATGAGTGGTGGCAGCGTGTGCTGCTGCAGGAGGACGAGGGCACAGCAGGAAGGGTGAAGGAGCGTCAAGAGTCCGTCGAGGGAAGTGATTGGGGCCCAGGAGAGGCGTGAGTTCGGGGCCCAGAAGAGGCAAGTGCCCAGGGGCAGCATGGGCCCAGCCCACACTACGATGTGTGTGCGCTCGGTCTGTGCAGCAGAGCTGGTCTCCAATTAGTCTTGGGTAATCCTTGCTGCTGGACCAAGACCTTGTTCTGTCAAGCCCGTGTGGTGGCTGGTGTGCAACGGTCACCCCACGTTAAAAAAATCCACGCACAGGCATCTTCCACCCTTCAGGATGTAGTTCGGGATCTGGAATATTAGGTCCTTCATTGAAACACCTGTGAACTCATCCCTTTTTGAAACAGAAATAGAAAATAGGTGCAGGAGTAGGCCATTCGGCACTTTGGCATGGAAGCAAGTCATCCTCGCTTCGAGGGACTGCCTATGATGATGAGGGGTTGTGGGGGATTGTGGGGGATTCTGTAGCCAGTGAAATGGACAGTTTCTTTAGCAGATTCCCAAACAGGATGTTGCTTCCCAGGTGCCAAGGTTCGGGACATCACAGGGCGAATACAAAATATTCCAGAATGGGAGCGTGAGCAGTCAGAGGTCATGGATCATGTGTGAACTAACGACATACATAGGAATATATGTGAGATTCAGCAAAAGTATTTTCAGGAATTAATTCCTAAATGAAGGAACAGAACCTCCAAGGTCGTGACCTTTGGATTACTCCCATGCACTGCACCAAACACAGAGGATGAATAGGACCATCAATGCCTGGCTGGAAGGATGATGTACAAAGGAGAGCTTCAAATTCCTGGGATACTTCAACCACTTTTGGAGCCAGGGAATGCTGTACGGATTTAGACTTTCACCTAAATCGCAGAGGCACCCGTGTTCTTGCGGGGTAGGTAAATAGGGCATGGGGAAAGATTTAAACTAGTTAAGTAGATGGGAGGAAAAATCCACACTTTTAAGTCAAACAATGTGAGACAAAGTCCAGCGAGACATACGGGAAGAGTGGGGACAGTCACCAGACAAGAGTTCTGTACATGAATGCACAGAGTATAAAAAACAAAAGCAGTGAGTTAGAAGCACAAATTCAGCTGAAAGCATATGGTGCAGTAGCCATTACTTGCTGGGTATGATCGTGAGCTAAATATTCCAGGCTACAGGACCTGCAGAAGGGACAGAGAAATTCGGAAAGGACAGGAAGTAGCAATATTGCTAAAAGACACAATTACAGCAGCAGAAGGAAATGGGAAATTTTAATTTGGAAAACGTGGAGACAGAGCTGGGGGAATTGCAATCCAAGTGAATTGCAAATAGAGTGGAAACTGAGAATTTGGTGATGGTCGGAATTTGGCAGAGAGGAGGAAGGTGGTTTCTCACACCCAACTCAAAATAAATGGAGCTGCAGACCCTGAGGATTCTAAGATAAGTATCTAGGTTAAGTGTCTAGATAGCTAAAAGTTAGCAGCTTTGTGTTAAGTATCTCATGAGTTCTTGTTAAGCTTGAGTAAATATTTAAATCTTTGGTTCGTTGATTTTGAGGAGTAAATAGTAAAATAGGTGTAGTTTAGACCTAGTTAACTAAAATAATATAAATCATCACCTTGTATCTAACGAGTTTATTTTAAGTTTCTAATTTGAAAGGAGGGACAGCTACGATCCATCGCCTGCAATTCCTGTGCCGTGTGGCAAGTTCAGGATGCTTCAGGTGTCCTGGAGGCCCTTGTTTGCAGAAAGTGCCTCCAGCTGCTCAAATACTTGCCGAGGGTTTCTGAGCTTGAGGGGCAGATGGGTGGCTGAGTGTACCTAGGATCGCAGGTTCCAGGAGGTGTTCTCCCCACAGCCAGATAGAGCTCAGCGTAACAAGTGGATGGCCACCCAGAAGGTTAGGAAAAGGCAGGCAGTGCAGGAACCCTCCGGGAGCGTGGCACTCCCAAACTCATATTCCGGGTTGAATACCGACGAAGGGGTGATGGCACATCAAAGAAGTGCAGTCCTGAGCCTGGTCCAGTGAGGCAAAGGTACACTGGTACCTTGCAGGGGGCTAAAGGAACGTGTAGGAAGGAAGCAGTGATTGTGAATAGTCAGGGAGACAGACAGACAGTTCTGCTACTGTCGACGTGAGACCAGTAATGATATGTTGCCTCCCTGGTGCCAGGGTAAGGGACATCACTGAGAAGGTACATAACTGTTATGTCTTTCGATGCTCTGATAATGACTCCACAAGGCAAAGTATTGCACTTGAACTGCAGTGACCTTAGTCCGTTTAATATAACTCCAGAGTGAAGGTACCACGTGGTGGACTCCCTTTTATACCTGGGTACCTGTGGTGTACAGGTGACCCCTGGGCCTCCACCAGTGGCACCCTCTGGTGGTGCCAGCATAGTGTATACAGTGTGAACCTTGTTGATGGTACCTCCGGTAAACAAGTCCATCTTATGCAACTGGACAGAGAGTACATCAATAGTATGCATATATAACAATAACCTTCTCCTGGGGAGGAAGGGAATAGTCAGAAGTTTTGGTCCATGTTGGAACCATCAACATAGGGAAGAAGAGGATTGAGATCCCGCAGTGAGAGTTTAAGCAAGTTAAACAGCAGGATCCCAAATAATCTCTGGATTATTCCCACTGCCACACGCTAGTGAGAGCAGAAATAGGAGGATATGGCAGATTAATGTGTGACTGGAGACCTGGTGCAGGAGGTAGGGGTTCAGATTCTGGGGCTTTGGAATGAGATCTGTGGCAGAAAGGACCGGTTCAAGATGGATGTGTTGTTCCTGAAGTTTGCGTTAGAAATAGTACAGAATCAGGTGGGATCATAGAAAATACAAAGAGGTCTAACTTAGGTTTAGAGTGCCATGAGGGAATATGATAACTGAGAACTGGCTCAAAAAAGACAGGAGTGAATGCTTAATCCAAGGTTTTCAAGATATTCAGAAAAGATATGTATGGAAAAAAGCTGGGGTAGCAGTTTTGATTTACAAAATTATTACAAAATTGTGCTAGAAAGGATAGCCTTGAAGGATCAAAGACAGAATTTATTTGGGAGTTCAGAAGCAGAAACAGTAAAGGAGCTATCAAATTACTTGGTGTATTTTATCGGCCACCAAATAATGGCAGGGAGTTGGAGGAGCAGGTTTGCAAAGAAATTACTGAGAGGTGTAAGAAATACAGAGTACAGATAATAGGCGACTAAGAAAGCAATAAAGAAAGGAAAGATAGATTACGAAGGTAAACTTGCGCAAAACATAAAAACAGATAGTAAAAGCTTTTACAGATTTATAAAACGGAAAAGAGTGACTAAAGTAAATGTTGCTCCCTTAGAAGATGAAAAGAGGGATTTAATAATGGGATATGTGGAAATGGCTGAGACCTTGAACAATTATTTTGCTTCGGTCTTCACAAAAACCATGCCAAAAATTGCTGGTCACAGGAATGTGGGAAGGGAGGACCTTGAGACAATCACTATCACTAGGGGGGTAGTGCTGGACAGGCTAATGGGACTGAAGGCAGACAAGTCCCCTGGTCCAGATGAAATGCATCCTAGGGTAATAAAAGAGATGGCAGAAGTTATAGCAGATGCATTCGTTATATTCTACCAAAATTCTCTGGACTCTGGGGAGGTACCAGCGGATTGGAAAGCAGCTAATGTAACGCCTCTGTTTAAAAAAGGGGGCAGACAAAAGGCAGGTAACTATAGGCCGGTTAGTTTAACATCTGTAGTGGGGAAAATGCTTGAAACTATCATTAAGGAAGAAATAGCGGGACATCTAGATAGAAATAGTGCAATCAAGCAGACGCAGCATGGATTCATGAAGGGGAAATCATGTTTAACTAATTTACTGGAATTCTTTGAGGATATAACGAGCATGGTGGATAGAGATGTACCGATGGATGTGGTGTATTTAGATTTCCAAAAGGCATTCGATAAGGTGCCACACAAAAGGTTACTGCAGAAGATAAAGGTACGTGGAGTCAGAGGAAATCTATTTGCATGTATAGAGAATTGGCTGGCTAACAGAAAGCAGAGAATCGGGATAAATGGGTCCTTTTCGGGTTGGAAATCGGTGGTTAGTGGTGTGCCACAGGGATCGGTGCTGGGACCACAACTGTTTACAATATACATAGATGATCTGGAAGAGGGGACAGAGTGTAGTGCAACAAAATTTGCAGATGACACAAAGATTAGTGGGAAAGCGGACACAGAGATGCTGCAAAGTATAGAGGACACAGAGAGGCTGCAAAGAGATTTAGATAGGTTAAGCCAATGGGCTAAGGTTTGGCAGATGGAATACAATGTCCGAAAGTGTGAGGTCATCCACCTTGGGAAAAAAAACAGTAAAAGGGAATATTATTTGAATGGGGAGAAATTACAACATGCTGCGGTGCAGAGGGACCTGGGGGTCCTTGTGCATGAATCCCAAAAAGTTAGTTTTCAGGTGCAGCAGGTAATCAGGAAGGCGAATGGAATGTTGGCCTTCATTGCGAGAGGGATGGAGTACAAAAGCAGGGAGGTCCTGCTGCAACTGTACAGGGTGTTGGTGAGGCCGCACCTGGAGTACTGTGTGCAGTTTTGGTCACCTTACTTAAGGAAGGATATACTAGCTTTGGAGGGGGTACAGAGACGATTCACTCGGCTGATTCCGGAGATGAGGGGGTTACCTTATGATGATAGATTGAGTAGACTGGGTCTTTACTCGTTGGAGTTCAGAAGGATGAGGGGGGATCTTATAGAAACATTTAAAATAATGAAAGGGATAGACAAGATAGAGGCAGAGAGGTTGTTTCCACTGGTCGGGGAGACTAGAACTAGGGGGCACAGCCTCAAAATACGGGGGAGCCAATTTAAAACCGAGTTGAGAAGGAATTTCTTCTCCCAGAGGGTTGTGAATCTGTGGAATTCTCTGCCCAAGGAAGCAGTTGAGGCTAGCTGATTGAATGTATTCAAGTCACAGATAGATAGATTTTTAACCAATAAGGGAATTAAGGGTTACGGGGAGTGGGTGGGTAAGTGGAGCTGAGTCCACGGCCAGATCAGCCATGATCTTGTTGAATGGCGGAGCAGGCTCGAGGGGCTAGATAGCCTACTCCTGTTCCTAATTCTTATGTTCTTATGTTCTTATGTTCTTATGTTCTTAACTACCCCAATAATGCGTGGAGGCCCCGACCTGCGTGAGAACACCAGCGGCAGGTCGGGGCCATGAAAGGAGCGGAGGTGCAGCGGTCCGGGAGCAGCGGCCCGGGAGCAGTGTGGAGGCGTACTATGCCAGGGAGCAGTGCAAGCTGGGGCAGCAAGGTCCAGATTGGTGATTGGAGCGTGGGCAGATACAGCAGGAGCGGCGAAGGAGCAGCGAGAGCCTGTGGCGGGATGTGATCGGGGCCCAGGGGAGGTGTGAGTTTGGGACCCAGGGGCAGCACGGGCCAGCCCACACTGCGATATGTGTGCACACTAGGTCCGTGCAGCAGAGCTGGTCTCCAGTCATCTTGGTTAATCCTTGCCACTGGACCAAGACCTCGCTCTGTCAAGCCCGTGTGGTGGCTGGTGTGCAACGGTCACCTCACGTTAAAAAAATCCACACACAGGCATGGGCACCCTTCAGGATGTAGTTCGGGTCCTTCACTGAAACACCTGTGAATTCATCCTTTTTTTGGCATGGAAGCAAGTCATCCTCGCTTTGAGGAACCGCCTATGAGTGAGTGAGGAGTGAATGAATGGGACAGTGATTGTGTTAAGTTCTGACAAAGGGTCATTGACCTGAAACGTTAACTCTACTTTTCTCTCCACAGATGCTGCCTGACCCGCTGAGATTTCCAGCATTTTATTCCAGATTCCAGCATTCGCAGTATTTTGCTTTTGTTTTGAAGAATTGCTGAAGTATGTTTCGGAGAATTTTCTTGATCAGTCGGTTTCCTGCCCAACGAGGAAAGGAGGCATTGCTGAATCTAGTCTTGGGGAATGCAGTGGGTCAAATGGAGAATGTCACAGTCGGGGAGAATAGTGTTCGCAGTATCGCAAGATTCAGATTAGTTGTGGAGAAGGACAAGGAGCAATCTAGAATAAACATACACACGTGGAGAAGGACTATTTTCAGTGAATTGAGCAGGAATCTGACCCAGGTAAATTGGAGTCAAGACTGGGAGGCAAAAAAAAAAATGGAGAAATGTGCAGCCTTTAAAGAGAAGATGGTTTGGTACAGTCTTGGTACTTCCCCACGAGGGGCAAATGGAAGGCAAGCAAAGCCGGAGCTCCCCGGATGATGAAAGAGTTATAGAGTAGGATGAAGCTGAACAAGGTGGGGGTTGACATTTGTCAACTTGATACAGGTTCAACTGCAAAATCCGGAGGATGAGGAGAGACCATACACACAAAATGGTACAACTTTGAAGGGGGTGCAAGAAGAGAGAGACCTGGGGATGGTTGTGCACAAATCTTTGAAGGTGGCCAGCCAGGTTAACATCACAGTCAATAAAGCATATGGGATCCTGGATGTTAAGAATATAAGAACATAAGAATTAGGAGCAGGAGTAGGCCATAAGGCCTCTCGAGCCTGCTCCGCCATTCAGTAAGATAATGGCAGATCTTCAACTTCAACTCCACTTTCCCACTCGCTCTCCATATCCCTTGATTCCCCAGTGTTCAAAAATCGATCTCTCTCAGCCTTGAATATACTCAATGACTCAACATCCACAGCTCTTTGTGGCAGAGAATTCCAAAGATTCACAACCCTGAGTGAAGAAAATACTCCTCAATTCAGTCTTAAATGGCCGACGCCTTATTCTTAGACTATGCCCCCGAGTTCTAGACACTCCAGCCAGGGGGAAACAACCTCTCAGCATCTACCCTGTCAATCCCCTCAAAATCTATATGTTTCAATGAGATCACCTCTCATTCTTCTAAACTCCAGAGAGTATAGGCCCAATCTACTCAATCTCTCCTCATAGGATAACCCTCTTATCCCAGGAATCAATCTAGTAAACCTTCATTGCACCACCTCTCAGATAGAGACTAAAAGTATGCACAGTATTCCTGGTGTGGACGCATTGTAAAATTGTCGCAAGACTCCCTTATTCTTGTTCTCCAATCCCCTTGCAATAAAGGCCAACATACCATATAAAAGGAACATACTGCGGATGCTGGAAATCTGAAATAAAAACAGAAAATGCTGGAAATACTCAGCAGGTTAGGCAGCAAAGGGGATGGAGTATAAAAGCAGGGAAGTCTTGCTACAGCTATATTGGTGAGGCCACACCTGGAATACTGCATGCAGTTGTGATTTCCATATTTACGAAAGGATATACTTGCTTTGGAGGCAGTTCAGAGAATGTTCACTTGGTTGATTCCGGGGATGACGGGGTTGACTTATGAGGAAAGGTTGAGTAGGTTGGGCCTCTACTCATTGGAATTCAGAAGAATGGGAGGTGATCTTATCGAAACATATAAGATTATGAGGGGGCTTGACAAGGTGGATGCAGAGAGGATGTTTCCACTGATGGGGGAGATTAGAACTAGAGGGCATGATCTTAGAATAAGGGGCCGCCCATTTAAAACTGAGATGAGGAGAAATTTCTTCTCTCAGAGGGCTGTTAATCTGTGGAATTCGCTGCCTCAGAGAGCTGTGGAAGCTGGGACATTGAATACATTTAAGACAGAGATAGACAGTTTCTTAAACGATAAGGGGATAAGGGGTTCTGGGGAGCAGGCAGGGAAGTGGAGCTGAGTCCATGATCAGATCAGTCATGATCTTATTAAATGGCGAAGCAGGCTCGAGGGGCCTTGTGGGCTATTCCTGCTCCTATTTCTTATGTTCTTATGTACCTGCATGCTAACTCTGTGTTTCCTGTACGAGGACAACAAAATCTCTCTGAACACAAACATTTGATAGTTTCTCACCGTTTAAAAAATATTTTGTTTTTCTATTCTTCCTACCAAGGAGAGTAACCTCACATTTCCCCACATTATACACCATCTGCCAACTTATTGCCCATTTCCTTAACCTGTCTGTATCCCTTTGCAGGCTCTTTGTGTCCTTCTCACAGCTTACTTTCCCACCTAGCTTTTTATCATCAGCAAACTTGGATACATTGCACTCGGTCCTTTCATCTAAGTCATTCATATTGGCCCAAGCACAAATCCTTGTGGCACCCGACTAGTTACAGCCAGCCAACCGGAAAATCATCTGTTTATTCCTACTCTCTGTTTTCTGTTGGTTCACCAATCCTCTAACCATGCTAATATATTAGCCCCAACGCTATGAGTCCTTATCTTGTGTAATAATCGTTTACGTGGCACCTTATTGAATGCCTTTTGGAAATCCAAATATACTACATCCACTGGGTCCCCTTTATCTACCCTGCTGGTTACATCCTCAAAAATCTCAAATAAAGATAATTTCCCTTTCATAAAATCTGCCGAATCAGATTATGTTTTTCTTAAGTGCCCTGTTACCACTTCTTTCATAATGGATTCCAGAATTTTCTCCTACAACTGATGTCTGGCCTCTAGTTCCCTGCTTTCTTTCTCCCCCACTTTCTTGAATAGCGGGGTTTCATTTGCTACCTTCCAATTCACTGGGACTGTTCCAGAATCCAGGGAATTTTGGAAAATCACAAACAATGCATTCATTATCTCAGCAGCCACCTCTTTTAGAACCCTAAAATGTAGGCCATCAGGTCCAACGGATTTGTCGGCTTTCTGTTCCATTAGTTTCTCCAGTACTTTTTCTCGACTGATATTAATTACTTTAAGTTCCACACTCTCATTATCCCTTGGTTCCCTATTATCTTATGCTGTTTGTGTCTTCTACTTTTAAGACAGTTACAAAATATTTGTTATAAGTCTCCGCCATTATAATTTCTCCTTTCTCAGCCTCTAAGGAACCAATGTTTACTTTTGCTATTCTCTTCCTTTTTATATAATTATAGAAGCTCTTACAATCTTTATTAATGCTTCTTTTTTTAATTACTCTCATTCTATTTTCTCCATTTTTATCATTTTTTTCATCATTCTTTGCTGTTTTCTAAAGCTCTCCCAATCCTCAAGCTTACTATTATTCTTCACAACATTATAAGCCTCTTCTTTTAAATTAATATTATGCTTAACTTCTTTAGTTAGCCACAGATGGATCACTTTTCCTGTTGAGCTTTTATTTCTCAATAGAATGTACACTCGCTGAGAATTTTGGAATATTTCTTTCAATGTTGGCCACTGCTTATCTGCAGCACAGAAAAGATTTACAAGAATGATTCCAGGGATGAGGGACTTCAGCTACGTGGATAGACTGGAGAAGCTGGGGTTGTTCTGCTTAGAGCAGAAATGGTTAAGAGGAGATTTGATAGAGCTGTTCAAAATCATGAGGGGTCTACACAGAGTAGATCGAAACTGTTCCCATTGTGGAAGGGTCGACAACGAGAGGACACAGAGTTAAGGTGATTGGCAGAGAACCGAAGACAACATGAGGGAAAACTATTTTACGCGGTACGTGGTGATGATATAGAATGCATTGCCTGAAAAAGTGGGGGAGGCAGATTCAATTGTGGCTTTCAAAATGGAATTGGACAAGTACCTGAAGGAAATGAAAAATGCAGGGCTACGGGAAAAGGTGGGGGCTTGAGAGCCAGCATGGGCTCGGCAGGCCGACTGGCCTCCTTCTGTACTGTAATCATTCTATGATTCTATGATATACTGTCATACCATTTAATCCATTTGCCCAATCTACCTTAGCCAACTTGCTCTTCACACCTATATAATTGGCCTTATTTAAGTTCAAGACTCTAATTTCAGATTTAAGTATTTCACTCTCAAACCCAATGTCAAATTCTATCATATTATGATCACTCTTCCCCAGAGGATCCTTTTCTCGGAGTTTACTAATTAACTCTGTCTCATTACACAATACAAGATCTATAATTGTCTGTTCCCTGGTTGGTTCCACAAAGTATTGTTCTTGGAAACAGTCTCAAATACATTTCATAAACTCGTCCTCTCAATTATCATTGCCAATTTGATTTGCCCTATCTATATGAAGATAAAAGCCCCTCCCCAGGATAATTCTATTACCTTTGTTACAAGCTCCTATTATTTGTTGATTAATACACTGTCCAACAGTATAGTTACCGTTCGGGGGCCTATAAACTACTCCCAGCAATGTTTTCTGTCCCTTGTTATGTCTTATCTCCACCCATACTGATTCTACTTCCTGATCTTCTGAGCCAAGATCCATTTGTCACAACTGTCCTCATTTTTTATTATTAGGGCGAACCCCTGTCCCCTTTTCCATTCTGCCTATCTTTTCAAAATGCCAAGTCCCCCGGAATATTTTGTTCCCAACCTTGGTCACCTTGCAACCGATTCTCTATAATGGCTTTCGGATCAAAGTCATTTATCTCTATTTGTTCCATTAATTCATCTATCTCGTTACAAATGCTTCGTGCATTCACATAAAGAGCCTTTAATATTAAAATTTTACCATTATTCCCCGCATTCACCTTATTTGCTGATGCACTATTGGGGCTGAATTCACGGTGCCTACGGGCGCATACGAGGTGCGCATGTGACTGTCGGAGCCCTGCAAGTTCTGACTTTACGCATGCACTGCACATGTGCCTAAACCCAGAACTGCTGATCTGTTAAGAATTCTCTTGCCAGATCATACGAATCTAACAGAAATGAGCTATTTGCCCAACTTTTGCCCAATGAATGCCCGGGAAATTCTTATGCCTGACAAAAGCAGGCATAAGACTTGCTTTTATCAATATAAGACTTTTAAAGGAGAGAAAAATTCATTTTTTTCAATCATTTAAACATGTAAAACCTGAGAAATAAGGTAAGTTTATTTTTAGATCCTTTAAAATATGCAAAAAAAATTAATTACATTTTTGTTTTAAATAATTAATTAAATTCCATCTTGATTAATTTTAAATATGTGATTTATAAAAAAATATTTTAAGTGTCTGTCTATTTTTGGGGATATTCTCATTCATACTTATGATGATTCCGTATACAATCTTCCTCGATTCCGAGGGACTGCCTGTGATGAGATGATGATAATGAATGGGAATACCTCTACTTTGATTGGTTGGGCCGGCCCACGTGATCTCAGGGGTGCTTGCGAAATGCCTGCGCCCCTGAGATACGTGTACCTCGACGCAGGGCTACGCATCGAGGCTCAGGACCACAAGTCACCAAAACTCCCAGATCACCGGGTAAGTTCTTAGATATTTTTCAGGTCGGACACATCTGCCCGCGAGCACCCTCCGTCCACAATTTCTGCACCTTTAGCGTTAAACTCGCTGTCCCTTCCTGGCACACCCTACTTATCTTTACCCAACTGGCTACACTGCTCCATTGCCTTGACTATTCTCTTAACATTTCTAAATTTCCCCTTACTACTGGTGCCAGTGCCCATGAATCGAAACCCCTTCCTCCCACACCATGCTTTGAGCCACACATTTAACTTTCTAATCTGCTTGTTCCGATGCCAATTTATGTGGAGCTCAGATAACAATCCAGATATTATTACCTTTGAGGTTCTGCATTTTAATTTGGACCATAGCTCCTTAAACTCTCGCAGCAGAACCACATTCCGAGTTCTACCTATTTCGTTGGTTCCTATGTGGACCACAACAACTGGATCATCTCCATTTCACTCCAAATTCTTCTCCAGCTGTGAGGAGATATCCTTAACCCTGGCACCGGGCAGGCAACACAACCTTCGGAATCCCCGGCCATGGCTCTCCGACTACACTGTCCCCTGCTACTACAACAGTCCTTTTCACTCCCGCCACTTGAATGGCCACTTGTACCACAGTGCTGTGGTCAGTTTGTTCATCCACACAAGCAGCAAGAATCTCTTATCTATTTGGATAAGGGCAAAGGCTGAGGCTCCTCCAGCAATGCACCTGGGGTTCCTTGCCTTGCCGAGTCACAGTCACACCCTCCTGTCCCTGGCCGCTAACCAGCCCTGTACCACTACTGAAGCTAAGAGGTGTAACAGCCTCCTGGATCTAAGTGTCCAGATAACGCGCCCCTCCTTGTTACCCTGTAATATCTGCATCTTGTCCTTCGTTTTCTCCAGGCCAGATCCAAGACCGTCCCATCCTCTGTCGTCGAGCTACAATGCATGGATGACGCCTGCATCTGCGTACATACAGATGCTGAACTCCAAGTCATAGTCAACATCTTCACTGAGGCATATAAAAGCATGGGCCTTACACTAAACATCCGCAAGACAAAAGGTCTCCACCAACCTATCTCCGCCGCACAGCACTGCCCCCCGGTCATCAAGCTCCACGGTGTGGCCCTGGACAACATGGACTATTTCCCATACCTCGGGAACCTCTTATCAACAAGGGCAGACATTGACGACGAGATCCAACACTGTCTCCGGTGCACCAATGCAGCCTTCGGCTACCAGAGGAAAAGAGTGTTCGAAGATCATGCTCTCAAATCTGACACCAAGCTCATGGTCTCCAGGGCTGTAGGAATACCCGCCCTCCTGTACGGCTCAGAGACATGGACCATATACAATCGACGCCTAAAATCGCTGGAGAAATACCACCAACGATGTCTCCGCAAGATACTGCAAATCCCCTAGGAGGACAGACACACTAATGTTAGCGTCCTCGACCAGACCAACATCCCCAGCAATGAAGCACTGACCACACTCGATCAGCTCCTCTGGGCGGGCCACATTTTTTGCATGCCAGACACGAGATTCCCAAAGCAAGCGCTCGACTCGGAACTCCTTCACGGCAAACGAACCAAAGGTGGGCAGCGGAAACGTTTCAAGGACACCCTCAAAGCCTCCCTGATAAAGTGCAACATCCCCACTGACACCTGGGAGTCCCTGGCCAAAGACCGCCCTAAGTGGCGGAAGTGCATCTGAGAAGGCGTTGACCACTTAGAGTCTCATCGCCGAGAGCATGCAGAAATTAAGCGCAGGCAGCGGAAAGAGCGTGCGGCAAACTAGTCCCACCCTCCCTTACCCTCAACGACTATCTGTCCCACATGTGACAGGGACTGTGGTTCTCATATTGGACTGTTCAGTCACCTAAGGACTAATTTTTAGGGCCCAAGTTTCCACATGATTTGCGCCTGATTTTTTAGGAGCAACTGGTGGAGAACGGACTATCTTAGAAATCGCAATTCTCCACATTTTTTTTTCTGCAGTTCTAGTCAGGTAGAACAGTTCTACTTTGGAACAGAATTTTTTCTTCAAAAGGAGGCGTGTCCGGCCACTGACGCCTGATTTCAAAGTTTCCACAGTGAAAACGTACTCCAAACTAAAGTAGAATGGAGCAAGTGAAGATTTTTGTAGAACTGTTCTACACATTAAAAAGTCAGGCGCAGGTTACAAATTAGGCGTCCAGAACAAGGTGGGGGGGGAGGGGGGGGGAAGGGAAGTCATTAAATTCTACAATAAATCCTTATTTATACTTCTACAAATATTATACAAATAAATCCAACCTGAATAAACATTTATAAGCAAAGAAAAGATTAAATAAACCATCTTCCTACCTGTGTGAAAGTGCTTCAGCCATTGTTCGTTCCTGCGGGAGGAAACCGCCGTTTGTTGCCGCGGAGGGGAGGGAGGGGAAGGAGACAGCGGCTTGTTGCCGTGGAGGTTGGGGAGGGGAAGGAGACAGTGAGAAGGGAAGCCTCAGTGCTGATGTGCTGATGGCAATGTGCTTTTATTAAAAAATGTTCAAAAATTAAACAGCTACAAAGAACTACAAAAATGGCCGAGTGCCAATGTTTCCTTCACACTGCGCGTGCGCGAACGCTCCAACGCGCACGCGCAGCGTTGCCGGCAGGAACAAAACTAATTTAAATAGTACCCACCCCCTCCCACTTACAAAATCGGCGCGAGTGTAGGCTCCGCCCCCCTGGGCGCCGCGCCAAACAGACAAGGAGCTGCAAAGCGCTCGAGAATAGCGCGTTTTTTTTCTGGCGCCGTTTTAGGCGCGAAAAACGGGCGCCCAGCTCGGAGGGGCGCCCGTTTTTTATCCTGTGGAAACTTGGGCCCTTAGAGCGGAAGTAAGTCTTCCTCGATTCCGAGGGACTGCCTATGATGATGATGCTGATGATGCACCTCGAACTCGAACTCAACAACTCTGAGCTGAAGCTCCTCGCGATGCAGACACGTACTGCAAATATGGTCATCCAGGATCGCGATGCTCTCCACAAACTCCCACATGCTGCAGTTGTGGTACATAAAAGCATAGAGCACAAAAACCAGGAAGTTATGCTCAGCCGATATAAAGCACTTATTCGGGCCCAGCTGGAGTACTGTATCCCATTCTGGACACCAAACTTTGGGAAGGGTGTGAAGGCTTTGGCGAGGATAAAGAAGAGATTAACTAGAATTATTCCAGGGATGAGGGATTACAGTTACATGGAGAGACTGGAGAAGCCGGGATTGTTCTCCTTAGAGGTGGAGGTGTTTAAAATCAGGAAGGGTTTAAATAGAGTAATTAAAGAGAAACTATTTCCATTGGTTGAAGGGTCGATAATGAGAGGACACATGATTGGCAAAAGAACCTGAGGTGATATAGAAATATAGAAAAATAGGTGCAGGAGTAGGCCATTCGGTGCTTCGAGCAAAAGTTTCTATAGGTATGTAAAGAGAAAAAGGTTGGTGAAGACAAACGTAGGTCCACTGCAGTCAGAATCAGGGGAAGTCATAACGGGGAACAAAGAAATGGCGGACCAATTGAACAAGTACTTTGGTTCGGTATTCACTAAGGAGGATACAAACAACCTTCCGGATATAAAAGGGGTCAGAGGGTCTAGTAAGGAGGGGGAACTGAGGGAAATCTTTATTAGTCGGGAAATTGTTTTGGGGAAATTGATGGGATTGAAGGCCGATAAATCCCCAGGGCCTGATGGATTGCATCCTAGAGTACTTAAGGAGGTGGCCTTGGAAATAGCGGATGCATTGACAGTCATTTTCCAACATTCCATTGACTCTGGATCAGTTCCTATGGAGTGGAGGGTAGCCAATGTAACCCCACTTTTTAAAAAAGGAGGGAGAGAGAAAACAGGGAATTATAGACCGGTCAGCCTGACCTCAGTAGTGGGTAAAATGATGGAATCAATTATCAAGGATGTCATAGCAGTGCATCTGGAAAATGGTGACATGATAGGTCCAAGTCAGCATGGATTTGTGAAAGGGAAATCATGCTTGACAAATCTTCTGGAATTTTTTGAGGATGTTTCCAGTAAAGTGGACAAAGGAGAACCAGTTGATGTGGTATATTTGGACTTTCAGAAGGCTTTCGACAAGGTCCCACACAAGAGATTAATGTGCAAAGTTAAAGCACATGGGATTGGGGGTAGTGTGCTGATGTGGATTGAGAACTGGTTGTCAGACAGGAAGCAAAGAGTAGGAGTAAACGGGTACTTTTCAGAATGGCAGGCAGTGACTAGTGGAGTGCCGCAAGGTTCTGTGCTGGGGCCCCAGCTGTTTACATTGTACATTAATGATTTAGACGAGGGGATTAAATGCAGTATCTCCAAATTTGCAGATGATACTAAGTTGGGTGGCAGTGTGAGCTGCGAGGAGGATGCTATTAGGCTGCAGAGTGACTTGGATAGGTTAGGTGAGTGGGCAAATGCATGGCAGATGAAGTATAATGTGGATAAATGTGAGGTTATCCACTTTGGTGGTAAAAACAGAGAGACAGACTATTATCTGAATGGTGACAGATTAGGAAAAGGGAAGGTGCAACGAGACCTGGGTGTCATGGTACATCAGTCATTGAAGGTTGGCATGCAGGTACAGCAGGCGGTTAAGAAAGCAAATGGCATGTTGGCCTTCATAGCGAGGGGATTTGAATACAGGGGCAGGGAGGTGTTGCTACAGTTGTACAGGGCCTTGGTGAGGCCACACCTGGAGTATTGTGTACAGTTTTGGTCTCCTAACTTGAGGAAGGACATTCTTGCTATTGAGGGAGTGCAGCGAAGGTTCACCAGACTGATTCCCGGGATGGCGGGACTGACCTATCAAGAAAGATTGGATCAACTGGGCTTGTATTCACTGGAGTTCAGAAGAATGAGAGGGGATCTCATAGAAACGTTTAAAATTCTGACGGGTTTAGACAGGTTAGATGCAGAAAGAATGTTCCCAATGTTGGGGAAGTCCAGAACCAGGGGTCACAGTCTGAGGATAAGGGGTAAGCCATTTAGGACCGAGATGAGGAGAAACTTCTTCACCCAGAGAGTGGTGAACCTGTGGAATTCTCTACCACAGAAAGTAGTTGAGGCCAATTCACTAAATATATTCAAAAGGGAGTTAGATGAAGTCCTTACTACTCGGGGGATCAAGGGTTATGGCGAGAAAGCAGGAAGGGGGTACTGAAGTTTCATGTTCAGCCATGAACTCATTGAATGGCGGTGCAGGCTAGAAGGGCTGAATGGCCTACTCCTGCACCTATTTTCTATGTTTCTATGTTTCTATTCAATGTGTTCATGGCTGATCATGCAACTTCAGCACCCCATTCCTGCTTTCTCTCCATACCCCTTGATCCCTTTAGCCGTAAGGGCCACATCTAACTCCCTTTTGAATATGTCCAACAAATTGGCCTCAATAACTTTCTGTGGTAGAGAATTCCACAGGTTCACAATTCTCTGGTGAAAAAATTTCTCCTCATCTCGGTCCTAAATGGCTTACCCCTTATCCTTAGACTATGACCCCTGGTTCTGGACTTCCCCAACATCAGGAACATTCTTCCTGCATCTAACCTATCCAATCCCATCAGAATTTTCTAAGTTTCTATGAGATCCCCTCTCATTCTTCTAAATTCCAGTGAGTATAAGCCTAGCCGATCCAGTCTTTCTTCCTATGTCAATCCTGCCATCCCGGAAATCAATCTGGTGAACCTTCGCTACACTCCCTCAATAGCAAGCACATCCTTCCTCAGATTAGGAGACCAAAACTGCACACAATACTCAAGGTGTGGTCTCACCAAGGCCCTGTACAACTGCAGCAAGACCTCCCTGCTCCAACACTCAAATCCTCTCGCTCTGAAGGCCAACATGTCATTTGCTTTCTTTACTGCCTGCTGTACCTGAATGCCTACCTTCAATGACTGATGTACCATGACACCCAGGTCTCGTTGCACCTCCTCTTTTATTAATCTGTCACCATTCAGGTAATAATCTGCCTTCCTGTTTTTGCCACCAAAGTGGATAACCTCTCATTTATCTGCATTATACTGGATCTGCCATGCAGTTGCCCACTCACCTAACCTGTCCAAGTCACTCTGCAGCCTCTTAGCATCCTCCTCACAGCTCACACTGCCATTCACCTTAGTATCATCTGCAATCTTGGAGATATTACATTCAATTCCTTCGTCTAAATCATTCATGTATATTGTAAATAGCTGGGGTCCCAGCACTGAACCCTGCGGCACCCCACTAGTCACTGCCTGCCATTCTGAAAAGCACCCATTTATTCCCAATCTTTGCTTCCTGTCTGCCAACCAGTTCTCTATCCACGTCAATACGTTACCCCCAATACCATGTGCCTTACCTTTGCACACCAATCTCTTGTGTGGGACCTTGAGGGAAGAGGAAAACCTTTTCACGCAGCGAGTGGTTAGGATTTGGAAAGCACTGCCTGATAGGGTGGTGGATACAGATTCAATAGTGGACTTCAAAAGGGAATTGAAGGCGAAACATTTGCAGGGTCATGGAGAAAGAGCAGGGGAGTGGGATCAACAGGATTATTTTTCAAAAGTAATGGCACAGATGCTTGGGGCCAAATGGCCTCCTTCTGTGCTGTGCTATTCTATAATTCAGAGATTGGCAGATGCAGAATAGCTCTAATAGTAACAGCAACAGATTTCTAGAATTTATTCAGGACAGTTTACCAGAGAGTTAATAGAGAATTGTACATCTAAATTTGCAGATGGTACTAAGTTCAGAGGCAGAGTAAATTGTATTCATGGCAGCAGGAATTTACAAAAGGACATAGATAGACTAAGTGAGCGGGATAAATTGTGGCAGATGGAGTTCAATATGGAGAAATGTGAGATCACCCATTTTAGATCCGAGAAAGCCAATCTGAATATTTTCTTAATTTGAGAGACCGGGAGCTGTGGTGGAGCAAAGCGATGTGGATATCCATATACGCAGATCACTTAAAAACTAGTGCACATGTTCAAAATAAAGTCATCAAAAAGGCTAATTGAATGTTGGCCATTATGTCAAGGGGGTTGGAGTCCAAAAGTGAGGAAGTGATACAGGTACAACGTCCCAAAACCGGAAAGGCCCCGGGAGCGAGGCCATTCCGGTTTTTGGGTATTTCCAGATTTCGCAGAAGAAAATCTGATGTCCTGAAACCGGCAACCTTGTGGATGATTTTGGGGTATTTCTGGATTTTGGAGACAATCCGATGTCCCGAATCCAGGAACCATAGGGCCGAGTTTCGCGTATTTCCAGATTTCGGAGCATTAAATCTGACGGCCTGAATCCAGCAACCTTGAGGCCGCACCGGGCTGCACAATTTTTTGGATTCATGTTTGAAAAAGGTCTGTGCAGCTTAAAAGTCCGGTTTTCGGGAAATATTTCCGGATTCCGGACGACTCTTGCAATGTTCGGTTTTCGGAATTCTGGATTTGGGATGTTATACCTGTACCAAGTTGTACAAAGCCTTGGTCGGACCCCATCTGGAGTGTTATTCAGCATTGAACACGAATCTCAGAAAAGATATATTGGCCTTTGAAGGCAGCTTCACCAGAATTTATATCAGGCTGTCAACGGCTAAATTATGAGGACAGGTTGCATAAACTTTGTTTATATTCCCTTGCGTTTCGACGGTTGAGAGGTGATCTAAACAAGGTCTTTAAACTGATTCAATAGGGTAGATACAGAGAAGTTATTTCCTCTGGTGAGGGAATCCAGAATAAGGGATCATAATCTTAGAGCTTGGCTATTCAGAAGTAAAATCAGTAAGACCTTTTTGATCTCTGGAATTGGTTTAGCCAAAAGGCTCTGGATGCTGTCTCAATTGAAATTTTGAAGATTAAGATTGAAAGATCTCGGTTGGGTAAGGCTATCCAGGGATATGGAGCAGAGACGGGTAAAAGGAGTTGAGGTACAGATCAACCATGAAATAATTAATTGGCAGAACAGACTAGAGAGGCTGAATGGCCTATTTCTGTTCCTGAATAGCTGATTGCTGGAAAATAAACACACAAGGCTGATGTTTGTGTTTTGGGCACAATTGAGAAATTGTGCCCAAAATGTGCTCGTTGGGTTGTGCTAAAAATTAATTTGCATAATCGCCAAACATAAATTCTTCCATTAGCCAGTGCAATTGGGCAGTGTAATAGAACATAATTGTTTCCCGTCTTTTTCTTCCTATTCTAAAGTATTCCTTGATGTATTTATTAATATAGCTGAAAATGGATTTATCGGCAAACATAAGCATTTTTAATAAAGGCATCCACACCTCCACCTGTGAGTAACCTGATTTAAAATCGCTGAAAATGATTTATTTTTTAAACTACACTGAACTATTTAAAAGTGTCAGAAAATGCTGCAAATACTCAGCAGGTCAGGCAGCAGTTGTGGAGAGAGGAATAGAGATAACGTTTCAGGTCGATGACCATTTGTCAGAAATGGAAAAGGGAAAGTGTGGTGGGGGGGGCGTGTGGAAGGAAAGAACAAAAGGTAAGGTCTGTGATAGGGTGGAAGACAGAAGAGATTAAATGACAAAAGGTCATGATGGTGCAAGGCTCGAGGAACAGCACCTCATCTTTCGATTAGGCACTTTACAGCCTTCCGGACTCAACATCGAGTTCAACAATTTTGGATCATAACCTGTGTCCTTTTTTTTTTTGGACGGTCACCTGTTGATAATGATTCTGATATTCTCATCGACACCTGCTCTAGACCCATCTTTCGTTTCTTTCCTTGTTCCATTACCATCACCTTTTGCCTTGTACCATTATCTCAGGTCTCCAGTCGTCCTGGTTAACCCTTGCCACTGGATAAAGACCTAGCTCTGTCAAACCCGTGTGGCAGCCGATGAATAACTGTGACCCCCCCAAAAACAAAATCCATACACAGGCATCTTCCACCCCCTCAATTAGAGTTCAGGACTGGAACATCGGGTCCTTCATTGAAACACCTGTGAACTCTTGTGGAATCATGTCATCCTCGTTCGAGGTACTACCTATGACGATGATGATACATAAGAACATAAGAAATAGGAACAGGAGTAGGCCATACGGCCCCTCGAGCCTGCTCCGCCATTCAATAAGATCATGGCTGATCTGATCATGGACTCAGCTCCACTTCCCTGCCCGCCCCCTTATTGTTTAAGAAACTGTCTATTTCTTTCTTAAATTTATTCAATGTCCCAGCTTCCACAGCTCTCTGAGGCAGCGAATTCCACAGATTTACAACCCTCTGGGAGAAGAAATTTCTCCTCATCTCAGTTTTAAATGGGCGGCCCCTTATTCTAAGATCATGCCCTCTAGTTCTAGTCTCCCCCATCAGCGGAAACATCCTCTCTGCATCCACCTTGTCAAGCCCCCTCATAATCTTGTACATTTCAATAAGTTCACCTCTCATTCTTCTGAATTCCAATGAGTAGAGGCCCAACCTACTCAACCTTTCCTCATAAGTCAATCCCCTCATCTCCGGAATCAACCTAGTGAACTGTCTCTGAACTGCCTCCAAAGCAGGTATATCCTTTCGTAAATATCGAAACCAAAACAGGTGTGGAAAGAAAGCAGGAAAAGGGTACTGAGGTAAATGATCAACCATGATCTTATTGAATGGTGGTGCAGGCTCGAAGGGCCGAATGGCCTACTCCTGCACCTATTTTCTATGTTTCTACGTTTCTATTCCAGGTGTGGCCTCACCAATACCCTGTATAACTGTAGCAAGACTTCTCTGCTTTTATACTCCATTGCCTTTGCAATAAAGGCCAAGATACCATTGGCCTTCCTGATCACTTGCTGTACCTGCACACGATCCTTTTGTGTTTCATGCACAAGTACCCCCAGGTCTCGCTGTACTGCGGCACTTTGCAATCTTTCTCCATTTAAATAATAACTTGCTCTTTGATTTTTTTTCTGCCAAAGTGCATGACCTCACACGTTCCAACATTATACTCCATCTGCCAAATTTTTGCCCACTCACTTAGCCTGTCTATGTCCTTTTGCAGGTTTTTTGTGTCCTCCTCACACATTGCTTTTCCTCCCATCTTTGAATCATCAGCAAACTTGGCTATGTTACACTCAGTTCCTTCTTCCATCCGTTAATATAGATTGTAAATAGCTGGGGTCCCAGCACTGATCCCTGCAGCACCCCACTGGTTACTGGTTGCCGCATGAATGATGCACCATTATCCCTTTTCTCATGTAATTGCACCTGCTTGATACGGTAACAAAGGTGAAACAGTAGGTTTCCCTGCCTATTAATGCAAAAGGTACTCCTGAGAGGAGGAGCACTAGAGGCTACATAGGTCCCATCTATTATCCCCTGCAGTTCAGTATATTCTGCCATCTGAAAACGGTGAGGGCTCAGGCTTGAATCTCCTTGGGCTCCATAATTAATCTAGGTTCTTGGTCTTATGAATAAGATAATAGTCACTTGCTTTATGCAGCTTTGCATTGCTAATGCTGCATATATCTCTAGTGCCTCCTTAAAATGTCCCCGAGGGAAAAAAGTTAAAGACAGTGGTCATGTTGGCAGTGATGAGGGGCACTATGCTTCCCTGGGATAAGGCTGAAGCTTCTCCTCCCGGAAGTCGCACAGCTCATTCCGCCTCATGGTGAAACATAGCCTTCAAAGGAAGTGATCCTCTCAAAGATTTAGAGTCCATCAAGAAGGAAATGGCAGGTAAGTACCCAATTATGATACCTGACCTTCCATGGCATCCATGAAGGCTCCTCTTTGTGCTCCTCCTCATCCTCCAAATAAACCAAATATAATGGGATATCAAACAGATCTCGCAATGGACTCGAGGGGATAGTGCCTATCAAACATTCCCCAAGTGAACTCCCAAAATGTGTCCACACCATACTTACCGAGTGTAACAAGAAACGTGACAGCAGTCATCAAACATTTGCCCAGAAACCAATATTTAACCAGTTCTCAGTGTTGCAGCCTGCCATGTTAAACACCTAGCAAAATACACACTCAGCCTTCAATGAACCAGTTTTTTGACTGACCTGACCCGAACTTGTGGAAGCACAGAAAAGCTGTTTGCATGCACTGAGATGTCAGTTGACCCTTTATTTGCACCTGAACACCTCTTAGAGGCGAAGGAAGTGATATGGTGCAACGGGTCTCCATCGATTGCTCTTATGCTTTGCAGCCCAAACATCGGCACACTTAAGGCGACAGCAGAGGAATATCAACCATGTGCTTTCCTTTACCAGAGTTCAGAATCAAATCTAAGTATGTGAATAGGAGAAAAAGGATTGCTCCATTTTACTTCTAATGCTTTAACTTTGTTAACAACTATAGAAAGGACAATGAACAGAACTGTATGGAACATGATACAAACTCTGAAGCTAAAATTACTGAGGATTGCTTTGAACAAAAGGAGTGTGTAATACAATCATATATTCAACGACCAGGAAGCTGTTATTAAGGCTCAGATATCGGCCAATACAGGTTTGCTGTTCCACAGGTCATTTCCATATTTCTGTTTATTTCAGTGGAAGATGATGCAGTTGGTTTTACAAGGCTGACAGCAGGAATGCAACAGAAGGATTTATAGATGAAAATAGCTTAGTGTTTCAGCTTCCTTAATGCCAAAAGCATGTCATTTGTAAAGAAAAGACACTCTAACCTGAAAAGAGCCATTGTTTCCACTGAAGTGCCTGATGCACCTTTTCTGTGGTGATTGTATACACAGACAACACAACTATATCATTCATATCACATCTCTGACCAAAATAAACCTTAAATGTAGCTTCAAAATGAATTAGCCACAAGAATACTGCATCATAATGGTTTGTGCAGCAGCAGACTCCACATCTGTTGTGCTGCAAACTTTGGCAACAAACAATACCTTGAATCGAAAACACAATTTCCACAGCAAGCTGTTCCTCGCTATTCATGAAATGTACCTTCGACACTCCAAAAGAGCAATGAAACTCCTCTGAAGGCATTTAGAGGTTTCTTCCAATGAGCAAAGATTGAACTGTCACTTTCCATTTAAATTATGGATTGAAATCCCGAGTGACCATAAATTAAACAGGAATAAAATAATCTACATACATCCATTTTTTATAAATGTTTGGTGCGTTACTTTATCAATATACAATTTGAAATCTAACAATCTAAAAATGTAAAAGTAAATCATTTGTAGCATTACTTTGACAAGAGTGATGTGAGAAGGAAAATCCCAAAATTATACAAATATATACAACATGCGATGCACATCCTTCAGTGTGAAAAATATCACCATTGATCAATTCACCTCTAACTGTAGAAGCAGCAGATATAATCACTCGGATCCAAAGATACAGAACTTTTACTAGATAAATATTTCTAATACACTTACATCGATAACATGCTTTTGATATGTTTTATAATTGGTTGTGTTTCAGTTCACATTTCTAACACATGATTTTGTAATACAGTGTAGACATCCGTTAGAACGTGGTTCAAAAACAATTAAGAAATTCCTTCATCAGTGTAAGACATCACGGCTTTCAAGAAGCCTGCTTTTTGGGGTATGTCACAGATCATCGCCAGATAAAATGAATCAGTGTTTCTTGAACACTTCAGGTAATTCAAAATAAAAACTGCTCGAGATCAAATCAAACTCTGTGACTGCAAGTGATTTTTTTTTTACATTTTAAAAAGTGAAAAAAGGCAGCATTATTCAGAGAATATAATGAATATTTTGCCACATGCACATCAAAAGTATTAAGGATATATTTTACCTGCAAGGCAGCCAATGAATGATAGTAGTAACAGTAGTTTCCATAGCAACATCATCTTCGGTTGCCAAGGGCAAACCAGCCTTTCGTACAATCACCAGTTAATAGAAGACTTCCTTTTCAAGGTACAACCTCTAATCTGTGGGAAAAGCCAATTTGAAAAAGAATTAAGAGCAAACATCTGGTGTTCTGCCCACCCTCAAAATGCACCAATGACATTGGTAATTTGTTTGGCTGATCTAGCTAAAAACAATTGATTTGGTGATTAATAAATCATGCAATTATCAAAACACATTGAATAATCAAAAGAACAGCTTCTAAGCCTGTTGTCAAAGAAATGGCAGACGTTTCTGCTTGCCGTGTAAACATGATCCTCTGTGTGAGCATGGAGGGCAAAAGCTCAGCAAACGAGTAATGTACAGATGTTAACAATGAAGAAACTCCCCAAAGCAAAAAGGTGAAATTTTAGCATGTTGCACTGAGTGACACAATTTACTTCAGTTATAAGTGCTACACCAGTTCAGGGCATCAGGCAATGCTGACCACTCAAAATAATTATATAGGTCTCAAGTGACTGACCTTGGGCTATTAATAATTCATTTCAAAAAGGAAATGCTATTGTTTTCACCTCGAATATATTTTGCTTTTGTTGTTACAGCTAAATAGACCAGGAAATTCTCTGACCGATTTTCTATCTGTTTGGTTCTATTAACCAGCGAGGTTGTGCAGTGTGTCAGTTCCCCTCAGCTTTAAAACAAATCACTGTTAATGAAGCATGCTTCACATATGCACAGCAAGAGTCATGTCTTTCATCACCCAATACAAGCAGAATTGAAGCACAGTAGTCAGGAACTGCACCACCAACAGATCACAAAATACTTCGAGAATAACTTCAAGAGGGAGTGCTTCCATTATGTCAACACTTGAAAAAGCAAAGGACTCGTGTTAACTTTTAAATGTACTTTTGTTTATTTTGCTACATCATTGCAGATTGGTTGCATTTGATTAAAGTGTGAATTTTGATCAGATCATCGGTAGAAGCCTGGAGGAGTTATTGAGCCCAGTTGTACAAGGGAGCAGTACAATTGCAACAGAAGCATCCCAGGATAATTGCACGCAATTCCACTGGTGCGAGTTCAGCTCCCTTCATTTCAGGAGATCAGTTGGACATCTAAATGTCTCGATATGTTTTGTGAATTTAACATTGGTAGAAAATCTGCACTGGGGTTGGCGTCAGACTTAACAGCACTGTGTCCATTGGCCAACCAAAGATGACTTTTGTTCCCATTTTCCAATTATCACCCATACCTTCCGACCACTAAAAGGTGCTTACTGAGACTGGTGTACAGTTTTACAAGCTCATGGTCTACAGGACGAGGTTCAACACCACCTCCAGTGCGCCAGCGCAGCCTTTGGCCGCCTGAGGAAAAGAGTGTTCAAAGACTAGGCCCTCAAATCTGGCACCAAGCTCATGGTCTACAGGGCTGTAGTGATACCCGCCCTCCTGTATGGCTCAGAGACATGGACCATGTACAGTAGACACCTCAAGTCATTGGAGAAATACCACCAACGATGCCTCTGCAAGATCCTACAAATCCCCTGGGAGGACAGACGCACCAACATCAGCGTCCTCGACCAGGCCAACATCCCCAGCATTGAAGCACTGGCCACACTTGATCAGCTCCGCTGGACAGGCCACATTGTCCACATGCTTGACACGAGACTCCCAAAGCAAGCGCTCAACTCGGAGCTCCTTCACGACAAACGAGCCAAAGGTGGGCAGCGGAAATGTTACAAGGACACCCTCAAAGCCTCCCTGATAAAGTGCAACATCCCCACTGACACCTGGGAGTCCCTGGCCAAAGACCGCCCTAATTGGAGGAAGTACATCCGGGAGGGCGCTGAGCATCTCGAGTCTCAACGGTGAGAGCATGCAGAAATCAAGCGCAGGCAGCGGAAGGAGCGTGCGGCAAACCTGTCCCACCCTCCCTTACCCTCAACGACTTTCTGTCCCACCTGTGACAGAGTGTGTGGCTCTCGTATTGGACTGTTCAGCCACTAAAGAACTCACTTCAGAAGTGGAGGCAATTCTTCCTTGATTCCGAGGGACTGGCTATGATGATGATGACAGTTTTACAGGTGATCACAGATCTCCAATATCTTGAAAATAATGGACACTCTTCATGTGTTAACTTGGACAGGAACCCCAGATTTTGTGGTTGAAATAACAATGAGGGTATCTGTGCTCACCATTATTGAGAAGTAATTCGGACAGACATTTCTGGCATCACAAGTGTGCAGATAAGAATGGAAATCGGGAAGTTGCTCTCCATGTTGCCCTGCTACTCCAGAAACTGTGCTAAGTGTCTCGCCAAGAGACCTGCCATTGAAACACATGAATGGCATGAAGTTGTAGTATTTACCCACTAGAGATCCACTAAACACGCCAGAAAAAATTAGTGCCTCTCTGCCATACTTTAGTGCCTCAGCAGGGATTCCATCCGCATCCGTAGCCTTGTTATTCTTGAGCTGTTTTATGGCTTTGCCGACCTCGTGCAACGTTGGGGTTTCACTGAGTTGGTGACGGATCGCATGCTGCAGAATGGAGTCGCGAGCACTCAAGTCAAAGGCAGAGTCTCAATTGAGGAGATCTTCAAAGTGCTCCTTCCATCGGGCCCTGACAGCCTCGTTGTCCTTGATGAGTGTTTCCCCGTTCTTGGCCAGGAGTGGGGTGGGGCCTTGGGAATTTGGACCGTAGGTGGCCTTGACTGCAAGTGTAAGTGAATGTTTAACAGCGTGACGAGTCTTGATTACTACCAAATTTCTGGCATTGAAAATTTACTTTACAAGTGTGGGGTCTCATTCCTTCAGATTTGAATTATTGTTGGAGATTTAAAAAAAAATTTAAATAATGCTTTTCTATTTTTATCTTTCTGCCTCTGTTATCACTATCTCTTAATCCCATCTATCTTTCCCCATTTTTATTTTGCTTTCTGTACATGATTTGACATTGAATTAAATATTATAACTTATACTTCCTGGTTTAGATTCTGCGGCCGTAATTTTTACCTTTGAGCTGGGTCGAGTGTGTGTGGGCAGCCCGGTGGATCAGGAGCATGATGTCTTGATCAGCCTGCTCTTCAGACTGATTTTAGTACAATGTCTCCAATTAAACCAGCCATGAACATTTCCTGTATCATATACAGCAGATACCTCAAATCACTGGAGAAATACCACCAATGATGTCTCCGCAAGATCCTACAAATCCCCTGGGAGGACAGATGCACCAACGTTAGTGTCCTCGACCAGGCCAACATACCCAGCATTGAAGCACTAACCACACTTGATCAGCTCCACTGGGCAGGTCCACATTGTCCGCATGCCTGACACGAGACTCCCAAAGCAAGTGCTCGACTCGGAACTCGTCCACGGCAAACGAGCCAAAGGTGGACAGAGGAAACGTTACAAGGACACCCTCAAAGTCTCCCTGATAAAGTGCAACATCCCCACTGACACCTGGGAGTCCCTGGCCAAAGACCGCCCTAAGTGGAGGAAGTGCATCCGGGAGGGCAATGAGCACCTCGAGTATCGTCGCCGAGAGCATGCAGAAATCAAGCGCAGGCAGCGGAAAGAGCGTGCGGCAAACCAGTCCCACCCACCCCTTCCCTCAACGACTGTCTGCCCACCTGTGACAGGGACTGTAATTCCCGTATTGGATTGTTCAGCCACCCAAGAACTCATGCTAAGAGCGGAAGCAAGTCTTCCTCGATTCCGAGGGACTGGCTATGATGATGATGATGATGATGCACATTTCCTGGCTCTATTAAAGGGCGCAGATCTGATGACATCATCAATGACTTATTTCCAGCGTCCATATCTAAAGCAGCCTTGCACACAACTCATTTGCAGGTTGGTCAAGGAGAGTGGAAGGGGCATTGGAATGGTTAGAGAGATTCTGCAAAGTGAAAAATATGAATACCCAAAGGCAGAAGGCTGCACCCTGCTTTACAGAGGCCTCACTGCATATTCTGGTCAAGGCAGTAAGAACATGCAGGGAGGTCCTCCTCCCTGCAGATGAGTGTAAGAGACCACCCCAAGAGACCAAAGGGCCTGGCTGGTGTAATGTATTTGCTTCATGGGTTCCTTGCTTAAGAATTCATAGCAACACATTGCTGTTAAGAACTAGTTGGTTTATTAACTAAGGTTTAACAATCCAACTACACATTACCAGTTCATCCACTAAGCTCACACCTGCCTACCTCATCGTGGATGACCTCGACCCAACCGGCTGGAGTTTTACTGAGCGTTGTGAACATCACGTGACTGGCGAAGCCATTCACAATGCAACAGCTCCTCAACTATTTGAATTAAACTGTAAAGCCGTATGCCCCCTTAAACTTCTTGGTTTAGATCAAGAACCGACAACTTAGCAAATAAAAATTTGTGAACCTTAAGCGGTCAAATTAAAGTTTGGTTTCCGGGGGTGATGATGCACTCCAGTCCCTCCGGCGTCCACCTCTCGCGGAAGGCCGCGAGCGTACTGGTGGACACCGCGTGCTCCATCTCCAGGGACACCCGAGCGCGCAACAGCTCTACACCTGTTTTAAGTTGCACCTGCAAATCAAGTAAAACTTTTAAATCAAGTGCCCTTTTTTTTTTAAGGGCGCAATCAACAGATCTACAACTTTTTTAGTTGAGACCATCAATCAAATCAAATCAAATCAAATGACCCCTTATTAGAGGGGGCACTAAAACCGACAAATAAACAAATTAAATTTTGGCCATCAACTTAATTCAAATTAAAATTTGGTTGCCGGGGGTGATGATGCATTCCAGTCCCTCTGGCGCCTACCTCTCGCAGAAGACAGGCAAGCGTACCGGTGGAAACTGCATGCTCCATCTCCAAGGACACCCCATCGTGCAACATAGAAACATAGAAAATAGGTGCAGGAGCAGGCCATTCGGCCCTTCGAGCCTGCACCGCCATTCAATATGATCATGGCTGATCATGCAACTTCAGTACCCCACTCCTGCTTTCTCTCCATACTCCTTGATCCCTTTAGCCGTAAGGGCCACATCTAACTCTCTTTTGAATATATCTAACGATCTGGCCTCAACAACTTTCTGTGGTAGAGAATTCCACACATTCACAATTCTCTGAGTGAAGAAGTTTCTCCTAATAGAAACATAGAAAATAGGTGCAGGAGTAGGCCATTCGGCCCTTCGAGCCTGCACCGCCATTCAATGAGTTCATGGCTGAACATGCAATTTCAGTACCCCATTCCTGCTTTCTCGCCATACCCCTTGATCCCCCTAGTACTAAGGACGACATCTAACTTCTTTTTGAATATATTTAGTGAATCATCTTGGTCCTAAATGGCTTACCCCTTATCCTTAGATTGTGACCCCTGGTTCTGGACTTCCCAACAACGGGAACATTCTTCCTGCATCTAATCTGTGCAATCCCATCAGAATGTTATATATTTCTATGAGATCCTCTCTCATTCTTCTAAATTCCAGTGAATATAAAAGCCTAGTCGATCTAGTCTTTCTTCATATGTCAGTCCTGCCATCCTGGGAATCAGTCTGGTGAATCTTCGTTGCACTCCCTCAATAGCAAGAACATCCTTCCTCAGATTCGAAGACCAAAATAGCTCTTCAAACCTGTGACCATACTCACAGGTGCAAACATTCCAGCTGGAAATAGCAGAGGAGGTCAGCAGCAGGGAGGTCGTAAGGGGAACTTGGATCCAGTACAGGAAGAGATTCAATTTTCTCATGAGGTCAAGAAAGTGGAGTGCAAAGCCATACTCACCTTCATCCTGATGTGCCTATCAACACATCCCCATCATTCGACCTTCACAAGCCTACTCCTGCACATCATTACTTACACCAACATACCTTCCAGGTCCACCCTTCCCTCTCTCTCCATATACATACTCACATCCACATCTGAGTAACCACCCCTCCCTCTCATCTTAATGTAATCACAGCAAGTAACATCACAGATGGAGGCCATTTGGCATTGGAAAACCACTCTCTCATAGTCACCATCTACAGATGTACCCCATCCATTTCTTACACTCATTCCATCACTCTCACTCAAATTTCTCTTCTTTCTCTCCTGGCAGGAGAAAAGAGCCCACAACTACAGAGGGAGGGAACAAACCGGAGCTGGCCCTCCAGTCTTTGCTCACCTCACAGCAGAAGAGGAAGGGGCTCTGGAGATCTTGGGTGCTCAGAGACGGAGAGAGGGGGAGACGGAGAGAGGGGGATACAGAGAGAGGGAAACATCCCAACAACCTGGTGACATCTCAAAGCCATCCTACAGTCACCCATGTCGTGACTGATGTCAGCAACCAGTGAAATGTCACCATGTGCAAAATGTTAATGTTACTCATTCTTATTTTAACAATTCTAATTCATCTATTTACTCTCCCACAGGTATGTCGACTGCCCTCTCCATTGTGCAGCTGGAGGAGGCACTCAAATCCTCAGAGCCTCCGAGGGTGCAGCGTTAGCAGCCCCAAGCGCACC
Organism: Pristiophorus japonicus; assembly: GCF_044704955.1. Taxonomy (NCBI): domain Eukaryota; kingdom Metazoa; phylum Chordata; class Chondrichthyes; family Pristiophoridae; genus Pristiophorus; species Pristiophorus japonicus. The sequence continues at coordinate 6,709,040 of NC_091988.1, read as the reverse complement.
CAGCACCAGTGCAGTTTTGCACACCTAAGTGGGTCTTTTGCACCATAGAGTAGTGTTGTCACCTGGTATCTGACAATTCACAAGTGAGCAAGAGCAGGCGGTACTAACAGGGACAGCAGTGAAGACTCCTCGCCGGAGGGTGTAGGACACTCCAAGCTCCACTGAGCTGCATGCAGATGCTGGGCCTCGGGGGCCATCGAGGAAGAGGGTGATCCTGGAGGGGCAGGAACATGAGGCTCTGGCATTTGTTTCAGTCGTGATGTCTGAAAATGTTCAGAGAATGGAGGAGTCCATCTCCAACATGAGCACCATGATGTCGCAGGCGATGGCGACGATGTGCTGTTCCATGGAAAGGATGGCCACCTACTCGGAGCAGCAAATGCACCAGTCACACGAACGCATACTAGTTGTGGACAGCAGATGGCAGAGGCTCATAGACCTCCTCCTCTCTCGGAGGGATCTAAACGTACACTAGGTTCATCGTGGCCCCACTGCATCCAGCAAGTTGCTCTCCAGCTCCTTGTTAGCAGGGAAGTCTGAATGGCCCATGAGAGAGGGGACATGGAAGTGGGGGCTCTCTCAAAGTGCTCCCACTTCTCCCCCATTTCCTCCCCCTCAGTCAGAGCCCCACATGCCGCCTCGGACCCCGAGGGCCGAGTCTGCCCCTGCACAGTCACAGGAGGAGCAGACTTTGGTGAGGCCGTAACAGGCTCCAAAACCCAGAGGATGTCTGCCAAATGTGCATGGCGAGTTGCAGCAGGGAAGTGAGCAGCCTGCCTCGACCTCTGCTGAAGCCACAGGGATTGCACCTCGTAGATGCACATGGAAAAGAAAAAAGACACAAAAATAGGTCCACAAGGGTAAGCACATGGCTGTATCAAAAAATCTTAGTGGTAAGTTTCAGTTATTTTTGATGACACATAAATGTTTTTCTTTGCACCACTTTCCAATCTTGTCCACTTTTGCCTGATACCTTGGAAGTGGCCTTGTCACTTGGAGTGAATAGTGAGACATCACTTAAACTGGAGCACTGGGGCTTTCGTTGAGAGGAATGACTTGGTCATTGTAGGGATGCTTTATGGTTTTGTTAGGTGGGAGGGACTGGGAATGTGGCCGCGATGTGGCTGCATTGAAGCAAATTAAGTAAATCTGGCCATAGTGAAGCAATGACGGACCTCCTGGGCAGTAATGTGCACCACTGCTGGTGCCATCTGTACCTCAGGTCGCTCCTCCTCCTCCGCCTGCTCTGAAGAGGCTGTGCGCTGGGCGCTATCCACCTGCAGCTCCGATCCTTGCTGCTGTGCTATGTTATGCAGTGTGTAGCAAACGACGATGATGCTGGGAACCCTGGCTGGTGCGCATTGAAGGACTCCTCCAGATCTGCCAAGACACCTGAAGCTCGCCTTCCGCATGCCCATTGCTTCCTCTATGATACATCTGGTGGAGACGTGGCTCTCGTTATATCACTTCTCGGCCTCAGCACTTGGCGTCCTCGGAGGGTGACAGGAGCCAGCTCGAAGTGCATAGCCCTCTCTCCAAGTAGCCAGCCGATGGGCTGTTTGGAGGTGTGGGAGGGTGGAGCACCGCAGCACGAGAGAGTCACAGCTGCCGGGGAATCTGGCGCACGCCTGCATGATGATTTTTTTATGGGTGCAGACGAGCTGCGTATTGAGGGAGTGCACGCCCTTGTGGTTCACAAAGACTGGATGATGATGGGGTGCCCTGATGGCCACATATGTGCAGTCGATGACGCCCTGCACCCATGGGAAGCCAACCAAAGCCACAAAGCCCAGCGCCCGCTCAGTAACACTGGCCTCATCAGTGGCAAAGTTGCTATAATTGGCTGACTTGTGAAACATGTCATTGGTCACCTGGGCGATGCATCTCTGGGTGGCCGACTGCGAGATGCCATCTCTGCTGCAGATCCCTGGAAGGAGCCTGAGACGAAGAAGTTGAGGGCGCTGGTGACTTTGACAGTCACTGGTAAGAGTGTCCACCAGGTCTTCTGGGCAACAGGTCTTGTTCCAGCAAACTACAGCTGTCTGCGACGACCTGGTGTGATAGCCCGAACCTCCTGAAGCATTGCTGCTCAGTTAAGTTGAGGAAGATCATCCTCTGCCTGTATACCTTGTGTTGGGGCTATCACCTCCAGCGCAGTGCAGCCCTGTGGTACCCCTCTCTTTCTTGTGGTTGCTGCTGCTGTTGTTGTGCCTGCCTGGTGTAGTTGGTGGCGGGACTCATGGTGGTCTGATTCTGAGGACCAAGGTGAGCAGTATAAGCAGCACCTATGCTGTTGTAGTAGACGGCAGGTATAGTGGCGATGAGAGGGCCAATCCCTCAATGTTGTGACACTGAGTAGCAATGTGCTGAGAGGGGCCTCCAAGGTGTCAGAAATGATCTGAAAACTGCCGACACCTAAATCCGTGGACAAAATGGAGGACCGAGATGAGGAGAAATGTTTTCACTCAGAGGGTGGTGAACCTGTGGAATTCTCTCCCACAGATGGCTGTGGGGGCCAAGTCACTGAATATATTTAAGAGCTAGATAGATTTCTAGACACAAAAGGCTACAAGGGGTATGGGGAAAAAGCTGGAATATGGTGTTGAAATAGAGGATCAGCCATACTCTGATTCTGATGGGATTGGACAAGTTAGATGCAGGAAGAATGTTCCCAATGTTGGGGAAGTCCAGAACCAGGGGTCACAGTCTAAAGATAAGGGGCAAGTCATTTAGCTCCGAAATGAGGAGAAACTTCTTCACTCAGAAAGTCGTGAGCATGTGGAATTCTCTACCACAGAAAGTTGTTGATGCCAGTTCGTTAGATATATTCAAAAGGGAGTTAGATGTGGCCCTTACAGCTAAAGGGATCAAGGGGTATGGAGAGAAAGCAGGAATGGGGTACTGAAGTTGCATGATCAGCCATGAACTCATTGAATGGCAGTGCAGGCTCGAAGGGCCGAATGGCCTACTCCTGCACCTATTGTCTATGTTTCTATGTTTCTTTCAGTCTCAGATCCCCTGCAGAGAGTGGCACACGGTTTAGACTCTAATAAACTCAAGTTCCAGTGCAAAATCCGACAGAAAGTGTGTGGGCACGTGTAAGTGTAATGAACAGTGAGCGCCGTTTGTTCGCTGCTGACTGCAAAATCTCGGCAATATGTCAGTGGATTATTCAACTGTGTGGGCTATTAATGATTAAGCTGATTTATGCTTAACAGTATACAGGTATAAAGATGTGCACTTTCCAGCAAAAGTCATTGGGTAAAAAAATCAGGAGCTGGCTGATTATTCCCCTCTCACGTTCAGGGGGTGCTGAGGGCAATTTTAGAGCTCACAGCACTCTGCTGATGAGATCAGCTAACTCAGCGTGCACCAGAGATCAAATCTAGGATCTTTGTTTATCTCCATATCACACATTGTATTGCAGTTACTCACTCAGCCAAGTCCATTTCAAATGGGTCTTTGATTTTTCTTTGAAGTTTCTTGTCTTTAGAGGATTTAAGAAAGTGCCTTCATATTGATATATTTTCCGCTGCGCTACATTCAGAATAGTCATGCCTGAAAATACGCAATTTGGAAGCAAATCTTCAGCCCACACTGTTTTGAATCATCTGACACTGATGAGTTAAAATTCACAAAATATAAATGCAAACTCTTTACCAGGATAAAAAAGACTAAACTGGACTGCTCAATGGATCAGTGGTCTCGGCTGACTTATCAAGAATGGCCAAGATACCAGAGGGTATCTGTGGTCCATTACACCAAGAGGAATCACTACCTTCAGGGCAAAAAGGGAGGAAATTATAAAGGAAATAAGGAGAAGGACTTTAAAAAAATGAACTGTAATCTTTGCTTTTCATGGTTTATAATATCATGCCTTAAAGTTTATTCAATGTGATTTTTATTTTCGGTCGCTTTTCATGACTTGAAATAAGTACTTCCTGCTAACAATAACTCCCAGGAAACATCAGAGATGATCATTAATGTCCCTCTGTCTATTCATAGCATGATTAGAAGTAAATATGTTCGCTAAATAAAATTTTAAAACGTGTATTCATTAAAACACTGTAATTTTTGTCCACAGATTTTTTCTAAAATTGCATAATTCAAATAACGACATCAGATGAATGAGAAATGAGACTATATTATATACAAATCCAAACCATAATTATTTCATATTGAATTCGAGAAACACATCATTTAATCATATAGAAAACTGTGCAATTGTATTGATTCTTTTCTATTAGCCCTTCTCTATAGATCAGTCCCACTGAAATTAATAGGAATTACTGCAGTTCTTCAATGGCTAATTGTGCAGAACGTTACCTTATTATTTCAATTACCAATTTAACCATTGTTCTTTATTCAAATTTCATCTGATCTCAGCCTACAATGTCCACAACATATTAACGAGCTGGTCTCCATGATATGAGCCCTATAGAATTATGGCAGGTCCAACAGTGAAAATGACTCAGCTTAACACTAAGCATGTTATAAATCATTTTTTACAGGACAACATTGGCTCAGCAATTGGTGACATTATGAGCACCATCAATGCCACTTTGTCGGTGACACATGTGTACTTGGCAGTGGAGGAAAGGATCCCTTGATTTTTTTTTGCCGAGTCAACATAGCCAAGGTACAGAAACTAGCCTCAAGCCAAAACTTGTTTAAGTGTGAATGTCAGTCAAAACATTCAAACTTTAGTCTTTCAGTTGATAAGTCTGCTCCTCCAGTTGAACAACCTAACTTACATTTATGAATGGATTCTGATTAATGATGGATGTAAAGAGTATAAAATACATATATTTTCATTATGTAGTTGTCCATTTACATTTCTCTGCCAGACTGGATTTTGTATTAAAATATCAGCAAAAACTATTTTCTGCCCATTTCTAGTGATGAATGGTACGATATCAAATTACTGGGTGATGTGGCATCATATGTTTCTTCATTTGGTGCCGATCCAAATTAAGACATGTAATTTACCACATTGTTAACTTTGTGTAACAGCACCAATGTTGTCTCAGAAGGAACGTTATTAATATGGTAATTCTACACTTTTACATACAAATTCTCCATTGTGTCTCATTACTAGCCACTAACAAGCCACTGAATATAATCTGAATGGCCCCACACAGGATAGCTAAAGTGTACCTGTTATTACTGTTCTTTCTAATTGGTTCAGTAATGATTAAATCCATCAGGCCTTCTGTTTATCGCCGTGGAGATGATAGCCAATTACAAAACATACCGATCACCACAAACAAACTTACTTCATTCAATCACTGCAATCATTTTAGATTCCCCAAGAAAGAAGTGGATCACAGTTACCATCACATCAAAAAAGATAAGTTCCAATTACTATTGAAAAGTAAACCAAGATCATAGCATACCAAAACCATAGTCCCATTATTTCATCCGTACAGTATGGTATGTAAAATTAACTTAACTAATGCATGTATATATATATATATATATATATATATATACATACACACACACATATATTATATATTTATAATTGATATATTCTATATACTGGATCCATTTATATAAAGCTAGTCGTGTTTATGATATTTGACTACTCACAACGGCAATATAAGAGGCCAGAGTCCAAATGAAGGAAGCTTTGTGAATATGTTTACTGTCTGGTTGTAGTGAGCTTTCTCTTCAGTCATTCCACAGAAAAATAATTCTGAATCTCTTCATAATCACCCTAGTAACACATTAGCATATCAACAGAGAGTACATCAGTGCATTTCAGCACACACTGAGCAATAAGCCCATGGGAACTAGTTTTTGGGTTTAAATATATATTTGCCAGCAGTTCCACCATTGCTGCAGAATTGCTCACCTTTTTCATGTGCAGTCAGTGTTGGTCAACATAGATAAATAAATATTGTGGCAACGGTAATTTTGTTTTTGCATTAAAACATTATTAGACCAAAAACCACAATAATTTTATTTATAATCCACTCATCATTTCACTTCTGTCTCTTGTGGCATTTTGATGTGAAATTTTTCATTTAGTTTGTACCATGTACTCCTCCTCTTCGCTAGATGGCTACTGTAATGTCTACACCAGTGAGCATGTCCACAGGTTTGTAGAGCTGTTGCATTGTGAGTGGCTTAGCCAGTCCTGTGATGTTCACAAGACTCAGTAAAACCCCAGCCAATTGGGTCTAGGTCATCCACGATGAGGCAGGTGGTTGTGAGCCTGGTGGATGAACTGGTTAAGTGTAGTGTGATTGTTAAACTTTTGTTGATAAACCAACTAGTTCTTAACAGCAATATGTTGCTGGGAATTCTTAAGCAAAGAACCCATGAAGCAAATACATTGCTGCAACTTATGGTGGACACAGTTCCACAGGTCCAGTATCATAAAATAGCAACCATTCTTCATGTGTAAGCCAGAACAATTAATAGCAGAAGGCTAGTTAACCATGGGAGCCTCACAGACTAACCTGACAACCACAATGCAGATTTCTAGCAGAGAACACTGGATAGTGCTCAAAAGAAAGAGCCCTGGACAATTGTTCGTCTCTGTAGTGTTAAGGTCTGTTGCATTTGGCTCAGGATCATGTCATGGTGCATTTACCACTTGAGCAGTTGCCAACTGAGGCACTGGAGAAATTTCCTGCATCTTTAAGTGTTTTGCAAACCTCCCATAAATTTTCCTTTCCTAAAATACATTTTTCACTGATATATATTGATAATATATTTTTTAGAGCCATCCTGTTAATAATCTGTCAGATTTCTGCTTCTCTAGTTTCCTATTTCTCCCCATTTCCAGCGGCTTGGTTTTCACTCTGGACTCCCTCTGTGCTGTTTCCCAGCTGAAAGGCTTGGCAACCCAACTTGCTTTTGAACATTTGACAACGTTGCTCCATGGGAGTTGTACAAGAGTTGTTTTTTTAAACAGAGGTTTATCTTTCAGTTTTACCATTCTCCTTGTGGGGTTGTGCTTTACCTCCACTTGACACCCCTTCAGTGATTGAGTTTGAGATCAACAACTCAGCCATGTGGAAATCTTGGACACAAACTCTCATCCCATTCTCAGCAGCGCAGCACTTCAATGCACCACTGTGGGTCACCTTAACTCTTGCACAATCTAGTACACTTTTATTATGTATAAATTAAGCTGAAAAATCACACTTTCACCATTAATTGGTTTCAATAGCTCTCAAAATATTGTCTGCAGCATGTCGAAAGAAGTGCTTTTTGCAAAATAGTATACAGTGGAATTGGAACAATGAACAGAACCATAAGAGGCTTTCTGTAAATAAATGAGTATGATTTTTAAATGGAAATGCATTTGTTAAATTTTGTCAATTAAATAAACCAGCTGGTCTGGCATCCCCATAGGTTAATGTATGTGTTAAGACAATAGTGACTTATCAACGCGACTGTGAAGCAGGGTCAGTTTGTCGGTGGGCAGTGAACACAGCTTTCATTATCAGCAGTCATCAGAACATAGGTACGGGAGGAGGCCATTAAGCCCCTCGAGCCTGTTCCACCATTCAATGAGATCATGGCTGGTCCTCGGAGATGGGGATCTCAAGCTGCTCATTCTCGAATTTACTGTTTTTTTTTGTTAAATTGCCCGTCAATTATACTTTTCAATTTGGCACAATACTGCTGATAATTCAACCACTAAATGTGACTCACTAATGAGCACAGTTCCCCAAAATGTGAAAATTGTTTTGATGCTGTAATCCGCCCTTTTCAAAGGCTAATTGAGACAATAATTTACACAAACACACTCTTACAGAATGTTCTTGAGTTTGGAAGTGCAACTATGCCCTACTCCTGCCATGTTTTTTTCTATGTTTCTATATTATCATGAATTTTACCATCCTCCCCTGCTCCAGTGAAAAGAACTGCCGACACAGTTTTAACGTGCTGATCTCCAGGGTTTGAGAGATCGATTCCTCTTTGATTATTTTTGCCTGTTTAAACATCCAATCTGGAGCCCTTCCATCATTAAAACTGGCTGTGGTTCAGCTTTTATCTCAACGTGTTTCACTCAGGGTGTAAGATAACAATGCTCCTTAAGGCCACTGACCATACATTACTTACAGTCTCAGCCTATTACAATGAATCACTTTGATGTTTTTTCTTTCTCTGTTTGATCGCCTTGTTTAAACAAAACAGTTTTACGTAAAATTTGAAGGGAAATCAAAAATAAATCACTGTCAGAAAACGTCTTGGTATTACTGTGGACAATACTGGCACAAGATCAATAGTATCTGCATTCTAAAGGTATATTTTACACACACACATCTTGGGCTCACTTTTGCCCAAAGCCGGTTTTTTGGCGTATTATCAGAGTTACGCCCGTTTTTCTAGGTCGCAACTGCTTCCAAAATAAATGTGCCAAGTTTCCCCGCTCTATTTTTTGAAATTGGCGCCGCACAGCCTGTCCTGTAGCCTTGGGGGGTGGAGCCTAATGTCTGTGCTGAAAAAACGATGCCGCCCCTTCTGCACATGCGCGGAAAATAAAGGACGTTTTTGACGTGATTGCTGTGGGCGGGCATGCGCTGTACAAAAATCGGTCTGCAATCGGCCATTTTTAAAGAGCCAGTTGTGTGTGTGAGAACTTTAATTCTCAGTGGAAAAATCGGAGCTGCAATACAAGATGCAACGTGGCGCAAAGACCAAGATTTTCTCACAGGATGAAGTGGAGGCACCGGTTACTGTGACTGAGGGCAGATGACAGGAGCTGTATACCAGCAGAGGTCACATAAAAGTTCCACCCAAAGAAATGAAGAAACGCTGGAACTAATTACACAAGATTACTGCGTAATGGTGACCACCACGAGGTCTGGAGGCCAGTGCAAAAAGCAGTGGCAGGACCTTGGTCAAGTAGTTAGTATAAGTAATATTTCCATTTATTCAATGGAATTACAATTGTAAATATGACCATCTGTATATGTCCCACCCAGCGGAAAGACACAATCTCTAAAAAGTTATATTTTCATCTTTGCAGAGGAAGGTGGCACACAACAAACGACAAAGAACTCGAACAGGAGGAGGCCCGGCAAATCTGCACCCACTGACACCCTTGGAAGAGAGGGTCGCTGCTTTGATGGGTCCTGCCTGGAGAAAAGCAACCACCACTGCACAAGCTGGGCCCACACTCGAGGGAGAGGGTAAGTCCTGCAAATTCCACAGTCCGGCTTTGCTAAATGTTAAGTACTGCGTGAGCTAGCCAGGCTTCGGTTCCTGGGGATGTCTCCATCAGCTACGCTTCGGTTGATGCAATGTGCTATCATTCATCGTGGTCCTTCAAATCAGCCTGCTGCCTGCGCTGTGTGAGCCTACTCATACCACCCACCCTGCTCCCTCCTCTGCTGCTAACCATTTGTCTGTTCTGTTATATTTTGCAGAACTTGCGGCCAACCTTGACGATGCAAAATATGATTCAGACAAGGACAAGCCTGAAGAGGAGAACATCTTCCAATCCCACCTTTCAGACCAAGAGCATGGGAGGTGTGGGAGAGGGGAAGGGGATGGATGAAGGCCCCACTATTTTACTCACTTTGGAGGAGGTGGAGGTGCCGCCCATTCAGGTGCCAGCCCCTTCCCCAAGTGGTACGAGTGTTGGGACATTCCATGGTTTCCCACCGTCCGAGGTTGGAGATTCCAGTGAGCCGCAGTGAGGCACACCCAGGGCCCCACCGTCCCAAGCTGCGGGTCCAAGTGGGATACAGCAAGGCACACCCAGGGTCCCACCGTCCCAGGCTGTGGGTCCCAGTGGGATACAGCAAGTCACACCCAGGACCCTGCTGTCCGAGGCTGCAGATCCCAGTGGGATGCAGCGAGCCACATTCAGGGTGAGGAGGGGAAGGAGAGCTCGACAGCGCTCTCCTGAGGTGCAGGATCTGCAGATGTGGTTCAGATGATGGCAATGAGTGCGGAGAGCATTGACCTTACCCGATCACTCCTAGACATCATCAGTGGTGGGGTGATGAGGTAGTGGGACTGTCGGGAGAAGTAACAGCAATGACACGAGAAATGGAAACCCTGTAGTGAGACACTGTCAGCGAACATGAAGGAGGGAATGTTGGAGGTAATTGACACACTGTCAGGGCACATGAGGGAGGGAATGTCAGAGTTAGCTGCTGCAATAAAGGAACACGCCCAGATCCTGCGCCCATTGACAGAATCAACTGCCACTCCCACTCCAATCCACAGACCAGCTTCTGAAGAGGCCCAAGCCGGGCCCTCCACATTACCGGCTGCCCTCCAGCGCTCCTCCATCCCTCCCTGCATCAACAAGTGCGCATTGCCCGAGATGTTTGAAAGAATAAGCTTGGTACCAACCAGAGAAAGGCTGCGCCACTGCCTGCGGGCAGGGGTGGAGTCACCAAGACCAAGTGCAGCGGACGGTCTGAGAATAAGATAGAGGAGAGATGGGTGCAGCCTTTCTTTGCTATTGTTGTTGTTGTTGTTGTTGTTATTATTATTGTTACTGTTGTAACTGTTCTCAAATTAAAAGTTTTTTGTAAGTTAAGTAAATTTGCAAGTTTGTAAAAGTTAGTAAGTGATCTTAAAGTTTTTAAGTGATCTTAGACTTTGTAAGTGATCTTAAGTGAAAACTTTAAAATTTACTACAAGAATATGTTAAAGTTAAGTGCAAACAAATGTTTGTTAAACTTTTGAATAAAATATATTTTAAATTATAACTGAATAATTTCCACTATTTATTTGATTATTAACACAACTTTTGGAACTCAAGAAGAATCATTTCCATCATTTGTTCCATTAACACAACACAACATTACGGAACAGGTCCATACAGTACACATGGTCCATGTGGAATAGTTGCCGCTGAGCCTTTGGGCAGCGAAGCGTTCACGGTTGAGCTGCTGGCACAAGACTCGAGCAATCGTTAAAGAGGCAAGACGGCCCGCCCTCCTCCGCCGTCGTGCTCCGGGTTCAGGTAGTTGCATGGCTTCCTCATCCTCCTCCTCCTTGTCATCTGCATCTTCCTCATCATCATCAGCCACTCTCACCTCAGGTGGGTCTTCCACTATCAGCGGCTGCTGCCTCATGATGGCTAAGTTATGCAGCATGCAGCACACAACTGACCGACAATCGACGAAGTATTGCCAATAGCTTCCGGAATGGTCCAGGCATCAGAAACGTTGTTTCAAGATGCCAATGGTCCTCTCTTTAAGCTGCACGTCACAATGTGCGACATGTTGTATTCCCGGTCAGCTTCCGTCCAGGTTACGTGTAGGGGTATCATGAGCCAGGTGGCGAGGTCGTACCCTTTGTCTCCCAGTAGCCAGCTCTGCCCTTCTGGCTGCTGCTGAAACATGGCAGGTATAGCACTCTTGCGCAGGATGAACGCATCATGGGTGCTGCCAGGGTATCTTGCATCAACTGACATGATGCGATTCATGTCATCATGGGGAACTTTCTGTAGACATTCCTCCGGGCATATAGTGCAGCAGTCACCTGCCGAATGCAGACATGTGTTACATGTTGAGAAATGGCGCACACATCCTCAATTGTAGCCTGGAACGATCCAGATGCATAGAATGAAACTGACAAAGCAGTCCACCTGACGCTTCGAGGTTGCAGGTCTGCTTTTACTAACTCACAGATCTCAGTTACAACTTATTTGCGGAAACACAGCCTTCTGACACAGTCTGCATCACTCAGGTGCAGGTATGAACACCAGTCTCAATATATCCGACGTGGGTAAGGCCTCCTGCCCATCATCCTGATGGTCCGCGTTGCGGAGTTGGAGCTGAGGGTGGATTCACTCTGGAGCATCCACGATGCTGAGAATAACGTGAGTATCACGTGTAGCGAGTTGGTCGTACCACAGGGAAAGGGTCCACAGCCAGATAGGGAATGGAAGACCAACAGGAAGAGCAGTGCAAGGAAGGTAGTGCAGGAGTCCCCTGTGGTTATCCCCCTGCAAAACAGATACACTGCTTTGGGTACTGTTGAGGGGGATGACTCATCAGGGGAGGGCAGCAGCAGCCAAGTTCATGGCACCATGGCTGGCTCTGCTGCACAGGAGGGCAGGAAAAAGAGTGGGAGAGCAATAGTGATTGGGGATTCAATGGTGAGGGGAATAGATAGGCGTTTCTGCGGCCGCAACCGAGACTCCAGGATGGTATGATGCCTCCCTGGTGCAAGGGTCAAGGATGTCTCGGAGCGGGTGCAGGACATTCTAAAAAGGGAGGGAGAACAGCCAGTTGTCGTGGTGCACATTGGTACCAACGACATAGGTAAAAAAAGGGATGAGGTCCTACGAAACGAATTTAAGGAGCTAGGAGCTAAATTAAAAAGTAGGACCTCAAAAGTAGTAATCTCGGGATTGCTACCAGTGCCACGTGATAGTCAGAGTAGGAATCGCAGGATAGCGCAGATGAATACGTGGCTTGAGCAGTGGTGCAACAGGGAGGGATTCAAATTCCTGGGGCATTGGAACCGGTTCTGGGGGAGGTGGGACCAGTACAAACCGGACGGTCTGCACCTGGGCAGGACTGGAACCAATGTCCTAGGGGGAGTGTTTGCTAGTGCTGTTGGGGAGGATTTAAACTGATATGGCAGGGGGATGGGAACCAATGCAGGGAGACAGAGGGAAACAAAAAGGAGGCAAAAGCAAAAGACAGAAAGGAGATGAGGAAAAGTGGAGGGCAGAGAAACCCAAGGCAAAGAACAAAAAGGGCCACTGTACAGCAAAATTCTAAAAGGACGAAGGGTGTTAAAAGAACAAGCCTGAAGGCTTTGTGTCTTAATGCAAGGAGTATCCGCAATAAAGTGGATAAATTAACTGTGCAAATAGATGTTAACAAATATGATTTGATTGGGATTACGGAGACGTGGCTCCAGGATGATCAGGGATGGGAACTCAACATCCAGGGGTATTCAACATTCAGGAAAGATAGAATAAAAGGAAAAGGAGGTGGGGTAGCATTGCTGGTTAAGGAGCAAATTAAGGCAATAGTTCGGAAGGACATTAGCTTGGATGATGTGGAATCTATATGGGTAGAGCTGCAGAATACCAAAGGACAAAAAACGTTAGTGGGAGTTGCGTACAGACCTCCAAACAGTAGTAGTGATGTTGGGGAGGGCATCAAACATGAAATTAGGGGTGCATGCAATAAAGGTGCAGCAGTTATAATGGGTGACTTTAATATGCACATAGATTGGGTTAACCAAACTGGAAGCAATACGGTAGAGGAGGATTTCCTGGAGTGCATAAGGGATGGTTTTTTAGACCAATATGTCGAGGAACCAACTAGGGGGGAGGCCATCTTAGACTGGGTGTTGTGTAATGAGAGAGGATTAATTAGCAATCTCGTTGTGCGAGGCCCCTTGGGGAAGAATGACCATAATATGGTGGAATTCTGCATTAGGATGGAGAATGAAATAGTAAATTCAGAGACCATGGTCCAGAACTTAAAGAAGGCTAACTTTGAAGGTATGAGGCGTGAATTGGCTAGGATAGATTGGCGAATGATACTGAAGGGGTTGACTGTGGATGGGCAATGGCAGACATTTAGAGACCGCATGGATGAACTACAACAATTGTACATTCCTGTCTGTCGTAACAATAAAAAAGGGAAGGTGGCTCAACCGTGGCTATCAAGGGAAATCAGGGATAGTATTAAAGCCAAGGAAGTGGCATATAAATTGGCCAGAAATAGCAGCGAACCCGGGGACTGGGAGAAATTTAGCACTCAGCAGAGGAGGACAAAGGGTTTGATTAGGGCAGGGAAAATGGAGTACGAGAAGAAACTTGCAGGGAACATTAAGACGGATTGCAAAAGTTTCTATAGATATGTAAAGAGAAAAAGGTTAGTAAAGACAAACGTAGGTCCCCTGCAGTCAAAATCAGGGGAAGTCATAACGGGGAACAAAGAAATGGCGGACCAATTGAACAAGTACTTTGGTTCGGTATTCACTGAGGAGGACACAAACAACCTTCCGGATATAAAAGGGGTCGGAGGGTCGAGTAAGGAGGAGGAACTGAGGGAAATCCTTATTAGTCGGGAAATTGTGTTGGGGAAATTGATGGGATTGAAGGCCGATAAATCCCCAGGGCCTGATGGACTGCATCCCAGAGTACTTAAGGAGGTGGCCTTGGAAATAGTGGATGCATTGACAGTCATTTTTCAACATTCCATTGACTCTGGATCAGTTCCTATGGAGTGGAGGGTAGCCAATGTAACCCCACTTTTTAAAAAAGGAGGGAGAGAGAAAACAGGGAATTACAGACCGGTCAGCCTGACATCGGTAGTGGGTAAAATGATGGAATCAATTATTAAGGATGTCATAGCAGTGCATTTGGAAAGAGGTAATATGATAGGTCCAAGTCAGCATGGATTTGTGAAAGGGAAATCATGCTTGACAAATCTTCTGGAATTTTTTGAGGATGTTTCCAGTAGAGTGGACAAGGGAGAACCAGTTGATGTGGTATATTTGGACTTTCAGAAGGTTTTCGACAAGGTCCCACACAAGAGATTAATGTGTAAAGTTAAAGCACATGGGATTGGGGGTAGTGTGCTGACATGGATTGAGAACTGGTTGTCCGACAGGAAGCAAAGAGTAGGAGTAAATGGGGACTTTTCAGAATGGCAGGCAGTGACTAGTGGGGTACCGCAAGGTTCTGTGCTGGGGCCCCAGCTGTTTACACTGTACATTAATAATTTAGACGAGGGGATTAAATGTAATATCTCCAAATTTGCGGATGACACTAAGTTGGGTGGCAGTGTGAGCTGCAAGGAGGATTCTATGAGGCTGAAGAGCGACTTGGATAGGTTAGGTGAGTGGGCAAATGCATGGCAGATGAAGTATAATGTGGATAAATGTGAGGTTATCCACTTTGGTGGTAAAAACAGAGAGACAGACTATTATCTGAATGGTGACAGATTAGGAAAAGGGGAGGTGCAAAGAGACCTGGGTGTCATGGTACATCAGTCATTGAAGGTTGGCATGCAGGTACAGCAGGCGGTTAAGAAAGCAAATGGCATGTTGGCCTTCAGAGCGAGGGGATTTGAGTACAAGGGCAGGGAGGTGTTGCTACAATTGTACAGGGCCTTGGTGAGGCCACACCTTGAGTATTGTGTACAGTTTTGGTCTCCTAACCTGAGGAAGGACATTCTTGCTATTGAGGGAGTGCAGCGAAGGTTCACCAGACGGATTCCCGGGATGGCGGGACTGACCTATCAAGAAAGACTGGATCAACTGGGCTTGTATTCACTGGAGTTCAGAAGAATGAGAGGGGACCTCATAGAAACGTTTAAAATTCTGACGGGGTTAGACAGGTTAGATGCAGGAAGAATGTTCCCAATGTTGGGGAAGTCCAGAACCAGGGGACACAGTCTAAGGATAAGGGGGAAGCCATTTAGGACCGAGATGAGGAGGAATTTCTTCACCCAGAGAGTGGTGAACCTGTGGAATTCTCTACCACAGAAAGTTGTTGAGGCCAATTCACTAAATATATTCAAAAAGGAGTTAGATGAAGTCCTTACTACTAGGGGAATCAAGGGGTATGGTGAGAAAGCAGGAATAGGGTACTGAAGTTGCATGTTCAGCCATGAACTCATTGAATGGCGGTGCAGGCTAGAAGGGCCGAATGGCCTACTCCTGCACTTAATTTCTATGTTTCTATGTTTTCTATCCTACAAGGTCTGAGGTTCCTCATGTGATGACATCGAATACATTGGAGTTTAGAAGGATGAGAGGGGATCTTATAGAAACATACAAGATTCTGACCGGACGGGACAGGTTAGGTGCGGGTAGATTGTTCCCGATGTTGGGGAAGTCCAGAACCAGGGGACACAGTCTTAGGATGAGGGGTAGGCCATTTAGGACTGAAATGAGGAGAAACTTCTTCACTCAGAGAGTTGTTAACCTGTGGAATTCCCTGCCGCAGGGAGTTGTTGATGCCAGTTCATTAGATATAATCAAGAGGGAGTTAGTATGGCCCTTACGGCTAAAGGGATCAAGGGGTATGGAGAGAAAGCAGGAATGGGGTACTGAGGGAATGATCAGCCATGATCTTATTGAATGGTGGTGCAGGCTCGAAGGGCCGAATGGCCTACTCCTGCACCTATTTTCTATGTTTCAATGAATCAATTGTCTCCTCCACCGCACCATCATGCAAAAGGCTTGCACAAGGTATGGCATTGTCAGTATTACCCCCATGCTTAAATTTTACCTTTGCAAGAAACTCAAAACAGCAGGCAGGACAATTCTTTGTTCTCTCTCCCCACAAGGTCTGTATGGACCACACCCAGGCACACTGATTGGGAAACCCCCCCCCCCCCCGGCCAGGCTACATTTAATGCATAGTGCAGGCTTCTGATGCCTTCTGTATGTCTTCCACAGCCCTCCACCCACCCGGGCTTCTTTTGCAGCTGAGCCCCAAGCCCTGTGTCCGGGCGGGGGACTGATTCTGCCGGCTGACGCTCCGACCCTCCAGCCTTGTTTGCAGACGTTTGGTGGTGGCGTGTCAGTTGAAAAAAAATGAAACTTACAGGATTCCGTCAAACTTCCATTTATCTTCCATTAATCTTTATTATGCATATTAAATGTTCTTGACTCCCTCCAAAACTTCGCTGAAAAACAATGGCGTCTTGTTGCGCCAATTTTTCAACGTTTTTGTTAACTCAGCAGAGGGTTTTTTGGGAGTGATCACAGGCGCCGACCTAGGAGACATTTTTTGGGGCAAACTTACATAATTGACAAAAACTGGCGCAGGCATCAGGTAACGCCCCCATGACGCAAAAAAAAAAAACTAACCTAAAAAAAATCATAACTAACTGAGTTATGTTGGCGCACATTCCTTGGGGAAAGTTTAATTTTTTAACTTAGGCTAAAAAAAAAGCATCGTGCACCAAAAAAAACGGCACAAATCAGTGCGGAAAATTGAGCCCGAAGATTAGCCAACTAAGCACAGACTGGGTTTCACACGAGATAGACAGTGAAAGAATGTTCCAGGTTCGATCCCCAGTCTGTGCTGAGCTGGCTAATCTTAGCCAAGTAAGCAGTTCGAGTGGTCTGTGTGTCTGGACTAAGGTAGAGAAAAATGGACAGGTTTTCCACTCCCAACCACTGTCCATTGACTGCTGCTATGAAGTGCAAACATCCTACGTAAGATCAAGTCCCACATTACAACAGTGACTACACTCCAAAAGTACTTCATTGGCTGTAAAGCACTTTGTGACATCCGGTGGTAATGAAAGGCACGATATAAAATAAAGTAACGAACAGGTAAAGGATGGAGCAGCTTTATTATTGGTTACGCAGACTGGCAAAAGATAGCAAATAGAGTTCCACAAGGATCAGTTCTGGGACACTATTGTTCATCATTTGCATCAACAATTTGGACTCAGGAATTGCAAGGACAATTTCAAAATTCGCGGCAACACCAAATTTGAGGGTGCAGTTAGTACAGATGAGGACTGCGACAAAATACAGGAAGATATTAGTTAACTTGCAGAATGGTTGTGTAGTTGGCAAATGAACTTTAATATAAAGAAGTGTGAGGTGGTGTATTTTGGTAGGAAGAATAAGGAGGCCACATCCTGCTTGCAAAAGCAATGTCTAAATGGGGTAAAGGAGCAGAGGGGTGTGGAGGCACAGATACAAAATTCACCTGAAGTAGCAACATGGGTTACTTAGGCCATAAAAAGCACGGGGGTTTATTTCTGGAGGGATAGATTTGAAAAGCAAAGACATTATGTTACACTTGCATAGAACCTTGGTTAGATCACACTTGTAGAGTACTGTGAACATTTCTGGTCTCCATATTATAAAAAGGATAAAGAAGCACTGGGGATGGTGCAAAATCCATTTACTGGAATTATACCAGAAGTGAGAGATTATATCTATCAGGAAACATTGGACAGACTGGGTTCTTTGCTCGAGAAAAGAGAAGGCTGAGGGGTGACCAGATAGGGGTTTGTAAGATTATGAAAAGATTTGATAGGGTACACATTTGTGAGGGAGACCAGAACGAGAGAACATAAATATAAGGTAGTCATCAATAAATCCAACAGGGAATTCAGGTGAAACTTCTATACCAGAGAGTTGTTAGAATGTGGAACTCGCCACCACAAGTAGTTAAGGCGACTAGCATAGATGCATGAGGGAGAAAGTATTTGAAGGATATGTTGATGGGGTGAGATGAAGAGGGGTGGGAGGAGGCTGGTGTGGAGCATAAACCCCGGCACGTTCCTGTTCGGCCGAATGATCTGTTGCTTTGCTGAAATACGATGTAATATTTATTTATTAAACATCTGTTTAAAAATCTCAGCTACACTCCATCTGTCCTCTGTCACCGCATCTCTAACCTCCCTTTCCTCTCCAAGGTTCTCAAACATGTTGTTACCTACCAGCTCCAAACTCAGCTCTCCCGCATCTCCTTGTTTGAATGCCTGCATTTCACAGAATCAAAACAGTCCTATCCAAAGTCATGAATAACATCTTCTGTGACTGTGGTGTGTTGGTCCCTTATTGATCCAATTTGACCATGTCATCCTGTGCCTCTGACGTTCCTCTGTGACCCAACTTCACACAACTGGACTTCTGTCCTTGCCTCTCTGGACAAAGCCAGCACATATCCAGCAATGGCTTCTCCCACCCCCACCCCCACCCCATTACCTCTCGATCCTTGTCCTTTCCTCTTCCTTAATTATATTTTACCTTTTGATGACAATATCCACACACACTGGGTCAGCTTTCATGTATCATGACACCATACTATGTCATCATCACTTCTCTCAGCCCCATGACCATTTCTGTGCTGTCGGTCTGCATGTTGAGCATCAAGATTGAGAAAAGTCAGAATTTCCTTCAGCTGAATATTTGGAATACTGAAGCTATTGTTTTTGCCACGAATTTAATCCTCCTTTCCAGGCACTTGTTTAGTCTAAAGAAAAATGTGCTCAATCTACGCATCTCATCTCATTCAAGCTTCATATCTTAACAGCTTTTCCTCATCTTTTCCATTTCCAAATTAGCTTACTTCATCCTCTGCAACTTTGCCCATCTCCACTCGAAGTCAGCTCCCAAATGCCAAAACATTCAACTCAATTACTTCAATGATCCAAATCAATGCTGGCCTTTCATCATGCATTCTTTTACAAACTATTCCTTATCTGAGATAGAACACCCCCTCCATTTGCTCTGGACTATCCCCTGGCTTACTGCCCTCCCAATGCATCCAAATGGCCTTACACCTTACCTCTTCAATCTCCTCCCTTCAAATATCTCACCCTTCAGTCATGACCTATGACTGTGATCACCTATGGTTCTTCCCAACTCCCTTCACCCCAGGATTTGTGACAGAGATTTGAGTTGCTGTAGCTTAATACTCTAGAATGACAACAGTGACTGCACTCCAAAAGTACTTCATTGGTTGTAAAGCGCTTTGAGACGTCCGGTGGTCGTGAAAGGCGCTATAAAAATCCAAATCTTTCTTTCTTTCTTTCTAGAACTTCCCCATAATTTTGATGCTTCTTTAAGAACCTAACAGAACATTGTTTTTTGATGTAACTGCAAGTCATTTGTCCTAACATCTTTCCCATGGCTTGGCATCCATTCTCATTATTATTCCTCTGCAAAGCACCTTAGGATGCCTTGTACTTTGAAGAAGCTACAGCAGTGTAATTTGTTTTTATTGGTGATGTGGTTGTCATTCCGATTCATGGTTTATAAATTCAGCAAACTAATGTTCCTCTTCAGTTATTCTTCTTCACACATACATTCCCGGTCAGTCTGCACTGCAGAACTGTGGTCAAAGAGCAATGAATTTTTCCATGATTTAAACTTTGTTTGTCCTTACTGCGTAAGTTTTGCTGGCTCTGCAATGGCTTGTCCCAGAGTACTTCCAGCATTAACCTTGCTCTATGCAACAATGCACTCAGAAACCCCACATTTGCTGTTGGCAAGCATTGTCGGAAGACAATCTGTAGCTCAGACTGTTCAGGCAATTGCTGTTAGCAAGCATGGTAATAAAACACATTGATGCAGAACAAATATTGAAAAAGAACTGGTTTAGAGCCTTAAGCAACTCTACAAGTGCTTTCCTGCTTGGAAAGTCGACAATGTAATGAGGAAAAATTGACGTGCGACACAAGAGGATTCAGAAAGTGGAACAGAAACATGAATTATCTTTTTGTCTCAATCATTATCAGTTTAATTTAGGAATCAATGTCAGAAATAGCATCATTATATTAAACAAAGGTCCTCTTTAACCTTTGAAGTAACTATTAAGATCAGCTCTGTGTAACTCAGTTTCTCTCTCCACAGATGCTGTCTGACCTTCTGAGTGTTTCCAGCATTTTCTGTGCCTATTGATGGAGATCAACTATTTTGTTTCCCTAGCCAATATGTGGGGAAAGATTTCCTCCCTTCATCGTGCATTAAAGAATCGTAAAACTATTTATCAGAGCGGTTCACTTTTCGTGGCACAAATTGCACATGGAACATCTTCCTCGGTGATATGCAAATATCCCATTATTTCCTTCGGTGCACCATTTCACTTCCACTGAATGAGTTGCTGGTGGTGACATAGCTTTTTATTTTGTGCAGAATTTGGTGTCACACCCTGAATGTGTTGAGAAACATTCAAAATTCCCCCGAAAATGAAAGATTCTTGTGAGAATAATGGACAGTGTTCCATGTGAATGGACAGGCACTTGTCATGGTAAAAGGCGCCTTTATCTGGGTATTCTGAGACCGACAATTTCATTACTTTTTTTTTTAAAGAAACAAATGAATTGGTATTAATGTTTTAAAAATGCATCTGAAGGAAAATGATCTCACTTTGACGTTAACATTTTTTGGGCGACGAGATATTTTTGTCAATATCCAATCTCGAAGCCTGAAATAAACAATTAAAAGCAAATGAATTCTAAATCACGGTGTGAAGTCCCACTGGGGACCCAAAGACACAGTCCTCTGCACTCGGGAAAATGCTTAGGGCGGGCTGTCGGGATTACTCTGCAATCAGGGGAGGGAAGAAAAGAAGCCCAGTACAGGAGAAACCCAATATTTCCTTGTAGGGCCTGGAGGAGCATATTTGCTTCCTCTTGCCAAGGCAAAAAGAACATTTCTTTAAGTTACTTCATTTTCTGGGCTTCATTTTGCCGTCAGGTTTTACAAGTGGATCCAGCATTGTTGCAATTAAAATATTGCATTGGGGGTCCTAATTGCATCATAGGATCTCGATTTGAATATATTTATGAAGCTCGTGTTGAAATGGGCGGGAGCACATTGGGATCACAGAGGTAAGCACTCTACCGCTATTTTAACGACACCCACACCCCATCCCACCCTCCCCGTTCCCATCTTGCAGGCAGCGTTCAAATCAGAGCTATAGTCTGAGCCCCTTTCCTGGAAGCCAATGTTACACAACCCTCTCCATAAAAGCCAAAGCACGGAGCAACGACTCGAGGGTTGATACGAGAGGGATGATCAAGAAATAACCAAGAAAAGTGACACACAATCAAGACACAAAAGATTCCCAATGACCTTTGTTTCCACAGTACTCTTCTTCCCATATCAGCCTCCGCCAACAAAATATCTGGCTCCTCAAAATGGCGAACACATTCGAATATCATATCAACATGCCAACAGATTTGCTGAGTCAATGCCTGCTTCTGCAAATACCATGTGGAAATGTACAATGACTCAACTAACAGATACACCGCAGTAACATTCAGAAACAATAATACAACAGATTTGTGTCTATATCTTAACATACATTTAATTAGACTGAACTTAGCAGATAATTTTGTAGAAGTTGCGATCAATACGAATATTCTGGGTCCTTACAATTGCTATTTTATGTGGAGCTTCATCGATAAGCAAAAAATGCAGGATTCTTCCCCCGTTCAAATGAAATCATTTCAGGATCCTGAACGCTCCCTGTGCAGACAGCTGTATTTCCTTTAATTGGAGACTAACGTGATTGATTATCAGACGTCCACATATTCAGACCTCCAGGGACACATGTGGCCCATAGATTACAAGTTTGCCAACAACTGCTAGATCAATAAAATACTAACTGGATCAGTGATGATATTTAGGATGTACAGAAGGTGTCACAGCACAATATTACTTTATAAATGTTTGATCCAGTTTAAAACAAATGACCTTAAATATATTAAAACATAGAAATAATATGGTGCTATGCCACAGCATAAGAGTTACTGGGAATAGTTCATTATCTAATTAAACTAACTTGTACATGCAAATCAGTTCCAATTATAGCCTATTTAAATGCTCTCATTAACATGGACTCCCAAGGTTTGTACGTTTTTGATTATAAATAGAATGTGGAAAGGGCAAATGCCAGTACCTCTTCTGTTGTCTTTTTGTACAAGTTTTTAAAAATTCGTTCATGGGATGTGGGCCTCACTGGCAAAGCCAGCATTTATTGCTCATCCCTAATTGCTCTTGAATAAGTGAGCCACTTTCTTTGAACAGCTGCAGTCTGTCTTCTTTATAATGGTTTGGTTTAACTGAGTGGCGTGCTAGGCCATTTCAGAGGGCAGTTAAGAGTCAACTACATTGCTGTGGGTCTGGAGTCACATATAGGCCCGGCAGTTCGCGAGGCAGGAGTTCGAGCAGCGGGAGTCCGGGGAGGCGTCGGAGAGGCCTATAAAAGGCCCGGCAGTTCGAGAGGCCAGCTGGGGCAGGTGCAGAGCCAGAAGGTAAACAAAGAAGTGAAAGAAATCGAAAGGTGATGTCACAGCCAAGGGGGAAAGTGATTGGCTGGTGATTGGTGAGTAGTTTTTCTATTTCTTTTCCTTTATCAGTCGGTAACCTTTATCACTGTTGTAGCCAAATTAAGTTAATCTAGGGGAGAAGTCATGGCAGGAGAGCTCGGACATGTGTCATGCTCCGCCGATGCTATTTGGGAATTCAGGGATGCTTCCAGTGTCCCTGGTGATGAGATTTGCGGGAAGTGTATCCTGCTGCAGCTCCTGACAGACAGCATTGCGGCACTGGAGCTGCGGGTGGATTCACTCTGGAGCATCCGCAATGCTGAGGATGCTGTGAATAGCACCTTTAGTTAATTGGTCTTACCACAGGTAAACATTACACAGGCAGATTGGGACTGCGAGACCAACAGGAAGAGCAGTGGAAGGAAGGTCGTGCAAGGGTCCCCTGCGGTCATCCCCCTCCAAAACAGATACACCATTTTGGGTACTGCTGGGGGGGATGACTCATGAGGGGAGGGCAGCAGCAGCCAAGTTCATGGCACCATGGGTGGCTCTGCTGCACAGGAGGGCAGGAAAAAGAATTGGAGAGCTCGAGTGGTAGGGGATTCTATTGTAATGGGAATAGATAGATGTTTGTGCGGCTGCAATCGAGACTCCAGGATGGTATGTTGCCTCCCAGGTGCAAGGGTCAAGGATGTCTCGGAGTGGTTGCAGGACATTTTGTAGGGGGAGGGTGAACAGCCAGTTGTCGTGATGCATATAGATACCAACGATAGAGGAAAAAATGGGATGAGGTCCGACAAGGTGAATTTAGGGAGCTAGGGGTTAAATCTCAAAGGTAGTAATCTCAGGGAAATCATGCTTGACAAATCTTCTAGAATTTTTTGAGGATGTAACTAGTAGAGTGGACAAGGGAGAACCAGTGGATGTGGTGTATTTGGACTTTCAAAAGGCTTTTGACAAGGTCCCACACAAGAGATTGGTGTGCAAAATTAAAGCACATGGTATTGGGGGTAATGTACTGACATGGATAGAGAACTGGTTGGCAGACAGGAAGCAGAGAGTCGGGATAAACAGGTCTTTTTCAGAATGGCAGGCAGTGACTAGTGGGGTGCCACAGGGCTCAGTGCTGGGACCCCAGCTATTTACAATATATATTAATGATTTAGATGAAGGAATTGAGTGTAATATCTCCAAGTTTGCAGATGACATGAAGCTGGGTGGCGGCGTGAGCTGTGAGGAGGATGATAAGAGGCTGCAGGGTGACTTGGACAGGTTAGGTGAGTGGGCAAATACATGGCAGATGCAGTTTAATGTGGATAAATGTGAGGTTATCCAATTTTGGGGCAAAAACACGAAGGCAGAATATTATCTGAATGGCAGCAGATTAGGAAAAGGGGACATGCAATGAGACTTGGGTGTCATGGTACATCAGTCATTGAAAGTTGGCATGCAGGTACAACAGGCGGTGAAGAAGGCAAATGATATGTTGGCCTTCATAGCTAGGGGATTTGAGTATAAGAGCAAGGAGGTCTTACTGCAGTTGTACAGGGCCTTGGTGAGGCCTCACCTGGAATATTGTGTTCAGTTTCGGTCTCCTAATCGGAGGAAGGACATTTTTGCTGTTGAGGGAGTGCAGCAAAATTCACCAGACTGATTCCCAGGATGACAGGACTGACATATGAGGAGAGACTGGATCAACTGGGCCTGTATTCATTGCAGTTCAGAAAGATGAGAGGGGATCTCATAGAAACATATAAAATTCTGAAGGAACTGGACAGGTCAGATGCAGGAATAATGTTCCTGATGTTGGGGAAGTCCAGAACCAGGGGACACAGTCGAAGGATAAAGGGTAAGCCATTTAGAACTAAGATGAGGAGAAACTTCTTCACTCAGAGTTGTTAACCTGTGGAATTACCAACCGCAGAGAGTTGTTGATGCCAGTTCATTGGATATATTCAAGAGGGAGTGGGATTATGGCCCTTACGGCTAAAGGGATCAAGGGGTATGGAGAAAAAACAGAAAAGGGGTACTGAGGGAATGATCAGCCATGATCTTATTGAATGGTGCTGCAGGCTCGAAGTGCCAAATGACAGATTTTTTTCTAAATGGCGTTAGTGAACCAGATGGTTTTTTACGACAATCCAGTAGTTTCACAGTCACCATTACTGATACTAGCTTTTTATTCCAGATTTATTTAATTAACTGAATTTAAATTCCTCAGCTGCTGTGGTAGGATTTGAACTCATGTCTCCGGGCCTCTAAATTACAAGTCATGGAACATAACCACTATGCTACCGTACCCATTCAATTCAATTCAATTCTTCTGCAACAGTTCATGGAAAAGAATTGCTCCACACTACATGCTGCACAGTTTGCTAACTCGGGTTTGACTGTGGTAAAGTTGGTGGAGGTGTTTACACTGATATTTAAATATCCAGAATGCCAGCACTGCCTATCACAGCTCTTTTCCTAAACAGATTATATAGTTTCTTCATTTGGATACACAGCAACATTAGTATCACGCTAGTGCTGCTATTAGATGTGATAATAAAATTCAGCTCACTCTTCAGCACCTCTACTATCCCAAATATTAACAATCAAGCTTTATTACTGACCGGATTAGAATCAATAAACATAAGTTTCAAAGACCCTGTTAGCTTGACTAAGAGGTGACTGTGCCATTGGACACATTGTAAGGAATCTGCACTTTAGACTCCACTTGGATATAAATGGTTCTGAACTTCAAATCAAGGAAAATTTGTTAAAATAAATATCGAAGACTCAAATTCTGGCCCAGATGTTTTTAAGTGCAAGTTCACTTTTACGAACAACCACAACTGTGATATTCGGTGCTGAAATGAATGGAAGTCATTCATACATGGAAAGTTATTTATTTTAAAAGATATCGATTTCATAATCCAGCCAGCCCAATTTTTGCCTTCCATCAAAACCTGTCTCCAGTACAGAGTGCTAACCAGAGAATGTTGGCATTTTGTAATGAGATCAGTCATGATCCTTTCCTTGCCCAAAAAACAAACTGTTCCCTTCCAATTTGCCTCCAAAAATGTAACCTTAGCAAACACAATGTTGGGCCATAATTTGCTGTAGGAGTAAATGTAACAGCATCTGACACAAATTGGACTTGCCCTTGCACATTTAGATTTGTAACTTTTTTTTGCATGGTAAGTTGCTGAAAGTGTGAGCTGATAATGGTGCAGCAAGGGAAACAGAGGAGCAAGGACCCGAGTGAACAGGGAAAGCAACTGTGATCAGGGATCGGTGCTGGGACCACAACCGCTTACAATATACATCGATGACCTGGAAGAGGGGACAGAGTGTAGTGTAACAAAATTTGCAGATGACACTAAGATTAGTGGGAAAGCGGTTGTGTAGAGGACATTTGGATAGGTTAAGCGAATGGGCTAAGGTTTGGCAGATGGAATACAATGTCGGAAAGTGTGAGGTCATCCACCTTGGGAAAAAAAACAGTAAAAGGGAATATTATTTGAATGGGGAGAAATTACAACATGCTGCGGTGCAGAGGGACCTGGGGGTCCTTGTGCATGAATCCCAAAAAGTTAGTTTGCAGGTGCAGCAGGTAATCAGGAAGGCGAATGGAATGTTGGCCTTCATTGCGAGAGGGATGGAGTACAAAAGCAGGGAGGTCCTGCTGTACCTGTACAGGGTATTGGTAAGGCCGCACCTGGAGTACTGCGTGCAGTTTTGGTCACCTTACTTAAGGAAGGATATACTGGCTTTGGAGGGGGTACAGAGACGATTCACTAGGCTGATTCCGGAGATCGGGCGGGGCCCCGCCGCAGTGGGAGTTCCTTGTCTGGCCCGAGGTAGGTGGGGGTCATGCAGCCAAGGTAAAGGGGAGGGAGGGGATCCAGGGCGAAGTCGGGCCGGGGAAAAGTCGGTTCGCCGAGGCGGGGGAAGTCCGGATATCAGAACATTTTCCGGTTTCCAGACGATCCCGCCATGGATCGGCCCTGTGTCCGGATTCCGGAACATTCTGGATTGCGGAACTCCGGATTTTGGAGGTCGAACCTGCATTTGATTTTGATTCTACTCCTATTTGCCAACACAATCCTAGGTTCAGTGACAACACCCAATTGAAGGTTTTCTCAGAGACAGCCTGTCGCCTGGATGTTTTCTGGAATAAAGCTCGTCCTCAGCAATGTGTCTGTATACATTAAGAATGCCAGCCAGCCTTGACAGTCATCAGGACTGCTAATTATATCAAGGCTGCTCCCCTTTAATCCGTCTTTGAAGCATCATACTGAAGTGACTGATACAATTCAACATAGTGATTGAGATCCAAGTAAATATTTAAAATTGAATTAATGTAACTTCATGAAGTGATCTGAGAGTTACATACAGAAGTAAAATAGTTTGGATAGCCTTTCTGACAGAAGTATCCTCCCACCTAAAACATCAGTGATCAAATGCTTGCAGGCATGAGTATCATGTGAAGGATTCTTCCCATTTTATTCTAATAAAGTGCTTTCACTGAGTACATGTGGAATTATCTATAGGAATTAAAGTAATTTGTCAAAATCCGAATCCACGTTCTCAGCACATACAGAATTGATTTCCAAATACCCACACCACCTGTCTCTCCTCCACCCTTCATAAACTCCAGGAAATACAAAACCGAACCCCTCACCAACCCCACTGGCTACTTCTCTCAGTGCATTAACTTCAAGGGGCGGAGGGGGTGGGGAGAGAAATTCGGTTGCACCTCATTTGGGGTGATGACCCGAGCGGAGGGATAATGTTAGCACCTTGAAAAGGTTTGCACCCTCCGCCCATAAATTTGTCAGAATCGGTCGAAGAGCTGACAGGAGCCCCAAATTCGCCGTTGCACGCCAGTGCTTGGGTGGGGGGCGGGGGGCAGCCATAACAAAAGTTTGGTCGGTAAGTTCTGAGGACGCATTGTGCATGCGCCGAACTCCGATTCAGATCCCGGAAAAAGCTGAGTCTTAAAGGTATGGTAACTCACCCATTAAAGTTTTCAAAATCACTTGTTTTCAAGGTGAACTGTTACATCTGTCTGCCACTGCAAACTCCGAGGCTCCCGCACCGTGCTGTGTGTAAACGTTGCACTGACTGTGACCTCCGAGGGAAGCTCTTCCTCCTCCCTGTGTGTAGCCGCCAGTTAACGACTCTACAAGCCTGGACCCACTGTTTCTTCAGATGTTAACGGGCTGGAATTTCCGGTCTTTTGTGTGCCGGTTTATGTCAGCTTTTGACTCTCCGCGGCAAAAAACGGGGCAGTCAGCTGCTGAGTGCCCGGTCGTAACCCTCGGGTCGTTTCTTTTGCGGCGGCAAGAGCTACGCTGGGTGTGCAACGGCTCGCATTGCGACATCGCTGCGAGTTTCGTGCCTCACCCGACCCGTACGCCGCGAAACGCGCCCGCGATGACCGCCAGGGAAAACACAGCGGACCAGTCCTGCCGGCGGCAGTGAGTAGGATGACCTCAAACAAGGCAAGTTCCAGTTTTTATTTTTTTATATTTTTGCAGCGATTGGTGAGGTAAGGCTGTTGGCAATGTTTTTTGAATGTTTTTTTTGTTGGGTTTTTTTTCACCTCCCAAGGCCTTTCCCAAAGCATTCCTGGTCCCGCACTAAAGTTGCTGAGGTTCCCATTTTTGTGCCGCGAAAATAGTTCAACGCCTCCCTTTGCGCTGCGAGCCCAAATGACTAAAGTTAAGCAATTAATCACTAACGTTAATTGGGCGGTAAATTTCCCACTCCCCTCCTCCACCCCCCCCCCGCCTCCGTTTTCGCCCTGAAAATGGCAAAGCCGAAAT
Source organism: Pristiophorus japonicus (assembly GCF_044704955.1). Classification (NCBI taxonomy): domain Eukaryota; kingdom Metazoa; phylum Chordata; class Chondrichthyes; family Pristiophoridae; genus Pristiophorus; species Pristiophorus japonicus. The sequence continues at coordinate 6,680,509 of NC_091988.1, read as the reverse complement.
TCCAACCCGTTGTTCTTGGTGGTCGTTAAATGAGGCGGCGGAACGTAATTTACCAACCTGGGCGCAAACGTTGGCGTTGCACCAGGACTGACATCAGGAGCGCACTGATTGTCAGCAGCCAGGTGCAACTGGCCGAATCAATTTTTGGTCAGGGCATTAAAAGCTGTGCTCCCAGTCGGTAACTTCTTACGGTCCCATTAACGCCTCCGCTGGCCACTAAGTGAGGCGTTAGACAACCGAAAATCCAGCCCCCTTGTCTTTATCTTGGTTTTTAAACCTCACTACACAGTTACAGATGAGGCCCATCTTAATTCATCCGTCTGGAAGCACTTAATTCCCCACTGCCGCTTCCATTGGTTTCTTAAATGATTACAGGGTTTTTGATCCCACTAGTCTCAGCGGTAGTCCATTCCACATCGAATCAGAATAATACAGTGCAGAAGATCATTCGACCCAACAAGTCTGCCTTGGCTCTTCCGAGTCCCACTTTTCCCCCCTATACCTGCAATTTTTCCTCCGTCAATTATTTATCCAATTCCCATTTGAAGGCTACTATCGAATCTGCCTCCACCACCCTCAGGCGGTGCGTTCCAAATCCTCACCACTTACTGCGTGCAAAGATTTTTCCTCATGACACTTCTGGTTCTTTTGCCAATCACCTTATATCTATGCCCTCTAGTTGTCGACTCTTATGCCATTTGAACAGTTTCTCTTTATTTACTCTATCTAAACCTTTCATGAGTTTAAACACATCCATCAAATCTCCTCTTAGCCTTCTCTGCTGTAAGGAGAACAACCCGGGCTTCTCCAGTCTATCCACGTAACTGTAATCCTTCATCCCTAGAGCCATTCTCGTAAATCTTTTCTGTACCGTTGTCAAAGCCTTCACACCCTTCCTAAAGTGCGGTGCCCAGAATTGGACACAGTACTCCAGCGGAGGTCGAACAAGTGCTTTTTATGGCTTTAACAAAACTTGCTGGTTATTATTCTCCATATCTCTATTTAGAAAGCCCAGGATTCCGTATGCTTTATTAACTGCTTTGGTAACCTGTCCCGCCACCTTCAAAGATTTGTGCATAAACTCCGCAAATCTCTCTCTCTTCTTGCACCCCTTTAAACCTTCTTTGCAAACATCCCTTCAGTCTGAAAAACAGCTATTGACAACTACTCTCTGTTTTCTATCCCTTAGCAAATGTTGTACGCATGCTGCAACTGCCCCTTTTATCCCATGGGCTTCAAGTTTGCTAACACGCCTGATATGTGGTACTTCTTCAAACACCCTTTGAAAGTCCACATTAACAACATCAACTGCACTATTACTTCATCAGAAAACGTCATCAAGTTCGTCAAACATGATTTGCCCTTCACAAATCTGTGCTGGCTTCCCTTCATTAGTCCATGCTTGTCTAAGTGACTGCTAATTTTCTCCCGGATTATTGTTTCTAATAGCTTCCCCACCACCGACATTAAGCTGACTGGCCTGTAATTGACAGACTTAACCTTCTCCCCTTTTGTGAGCAAGGCTGTAACATTTGCAACCCTCCAGTCCTCTAACACCACCCCTGTAAGTATGAAGGATTGGAAGATTGTGGTCAACACCTCTGCAATTTCTACCCTTACTTCCTTCAGCATCCGAGAATGCATCCCATCCGGACTGGGTGACTTATCCATTTCAAATACTGCCAGCCTTTCTAGTACCTCCTCTTTATCTATTGCTATCTCATCCAGTATCCTGGCAACCTCCTCATTTACCATAGTTTTGGCAAAGTCCTCTTCCTGTGTAAAGTACTTGCTTCATACTTCAGCTATGCCTTCTGCCTCCACCAATAGCTGGAGAAGTTCACTGAGATAATGTGCCCCGTTCTGGTTTCCAGGTCACAAGGATACTGGAGATAGTGCAGTGATATCCACAAGGATAATCCCTAGTGTTAGAGGTCTGCGTTATGAGGAATCTGTGTTAAGAAGAATTTCCTGATAGCAGTCCTAAATTGGCCTTCTAATAGTTTCACCCTCTGTCCCCTTGTTGAACTCACAACTTACTGTGAAGTAACATTCTGTATTTGGCTTTTCCATATCCAGAACTATCTTTTATGCCTCTATCAATTGGATCGTAGGGGCCCCCTTTCCACTCTTTTCTCATAACACGGACCTTCAACACTACAGATCATCCTTGTGACACTTCTCTGCACTGCCTGCAGTATTGAAATGTCTCCTGTGTGTCCTGGCAATGAGAACTGGACACATTATCTGAGTGATCTTCTCCAGCTATATGTCCCAGTCTGTTCCCTATGAGTCTGGATTATTTCCTGTTCCCCGATGTACCATTGGAGCACATCTTTTAGCCACTAATCTTTGGAGCTAACTCCTTAAACCTCTTTCTGCCTCTTTCTCTTCCTTCAAAAGTCTCATAGTAGCCTGTCCAAGTGTGACTTTGGTCTGCCACTCCACCCCCACTCACCTGCCCCCACTCCACCCCCCCAACACCCACCCCCCCACCCACACCCCCCACCCCACCCACCTCCCCCCAACCTCCCCACCCTGCCCCACCACACCACACCCCCCACCCACCTCCCCCACCCCATGCCCCCCCACCCCCATCCCCCCGCCCCACTCCCATCCCCACTCCACCCACCTCCCCCCATCACCACGACCCCCCCCCCCCCCACGCCCCCGCCAATTTGATATGCCGGGAGATGTTGCCCTTCTTGAAAGATGCTGTATAAACACTCAGAGTTGTTGCTGCCCATAGCAGGCTCGTTAGGATTTCTTAAACATGTCTCCATGAAAAATAAATTCAGAAACACCAGAGCCTTGCATCCCACTCCAAATACACAATCAGGCAAAAGGGAAAAGGGGAAACTGATGTTTATTTGAACCACAGTCCAAATGTATAAGGCAATTTACAAAGCCAATGGTTTTACTCATAACCTTTTAACTTTGGCATTCTAGAACTGCATATCAAGATAACAAACAATGTGGAACTGAATCAAGAAAACTGAGATTTAAAAAACAAAAGTGAAACAGAGGTAGATTTTCCATCCATCTGATTTGCACATAAATAGTTTTCACTCTATTAAAATCTTTGGTCTTTTCAGCTGAACATGCAATGATACAATGTGTGAATGTGTGATAATCAGTCCATATGGAGTTTATTTGGTGTCTGTGTTCTAAAAATGATTTGGTAATAAAGAATAGTCTGTTGCAATGAAATCTGTCACTTGCCATTATTTACTTAAAAGGCATTTTTTCACAGCACGGCTGCAATGTGTTTTATGGAAATCCAAATCTCAGGTGTATAGGTGGCCCTAAATTCGGGGGAAAACGAGTGTCACCACGTCCAATCTTTCACTGGTATGAATAAAATAGGGAACATAACTGTAGTGCTCATGTTGCCAGAAGCCTTGACGAATAATCCGCAGAACCTAAATTCAAATCCTACTGTGACAATTTGAGAATTTGACTTTAGTCCAAAAAAAACAACCTGGAAATAAATAGCTGTTAGCAGTAAAAATGCCCGTAAAGCTATCAGATTGTCATAAAAACCCAACTGGCTCATTGATGAAGGAAACCTGTCACTTAACTCCTGGCCTCTCGGCAACCTCTAGTCCCAAGCTAATGTGATCGACTCCGAAGGGAGTGCAGCGAAGGTTCACCAGACTGATTCCCGGGATGGCAGGACTGACATATGAAGAAAGACTGGATCGACTAGGCTTATATTCACCGGAATTTGGAAGAATGAGAGGGGATCTCATAGAAACATATAAAATTCTGACAGGATTGAAACAGGTTAGATGCAGGAAGAATGTTCCTGATGTTGGGGAAGTCCAGAACCAGGGGCCACAGTCTAAGGATAAGGGGTAAGCCATTTAGGACAGAGATGAGGAGAAACTTCTTCACTCAGAGAATTGTGAATCTGTGGAATTCTCTACCACAGAAAGTTGTTGATGCCAGTTCATTGGATATATTCAAAAGGGAGTTAGATGTGGCCCTTATGGCTAAAGGGATCAAAGCGTATGGAGAGAAAGCAGGAATGGGGTACTGAAGTTGCATGATCAGCCATGATCATATTGAATGGTGGTGCAGGCTCGAAGGGCTGAATGGCCTGCTCCTGCACCTATTTTCTATGTTTTTATGTTTCTTCCATCCTTTAGAATCCTAAACACATCAATCATATTCACCTCTCAACCATCTAAATTCCCATTAAGGACATGCCAATTTACATGATCGCTCCTCATAATCCAATCCAATCCATCCATCGCCTCAATCATTCTGTCTGCTCTCTTCTGTATCCTTTCAATAGCTGTAATATTCTTTTTGTACTGTGATGACCAGAGCTGCACCAATGATTTATAAAGTGGCGGGATTACCTCACTCAGGTAATGTTTTTGGAGAGGGTTAACAAGGCAAGGGAATACAATGGTAGGATATCGAGAAGTGTAGATAAACAGAGTGCCTGTCTACAGATCCCTGAAAGCAGGGCAGTAGATAAGGTGGTTAAGAAGGCATACAGAATACTTTCCTTTATTAACTGAGACACAGAATATCAGAGCAGGGAGCTTATGCTTGAACTGTATAAAACACTAGTTAGGACACAGCTGAGTGCAATTCTGGTCACCACATTACAGGAAAGATGTGATCGCACTAGAGAGGATACAGGGGATATTTTCAGGACTGGAGAATTTTAGCTATGAGCAAAGATTGAATTGGCTGGGGTTGTTTTCCTTGGAATAGAGCAGACTGAGAGGAGACTTAATTGAGGTGTATAAAATTATGATGGGTCTAGATAGAGTGGATAGGAAGGACCTATTTCCCTTAGCAGTGAGGTCAATAACCAGGGGGCATAGATTTAAAGTAATTGGTCGAAGGATTAGAGGAGATTTGAGGAGAACCTTTCACCCAGAGGGTGGTGGGGGCCTGGAACTCACTGCCTGAAAGGGTGGTAGAGGCAGAAACCCTCACCACATTTAAAAAGTACTTGGATGTGCACTTGAAGTGCTGTAACCTGTAGGGTTACGGACCGAGAGCTGGAAAGTGGGGTTAGGCTGGGTAGCTCTTGGTCGGCCGGCACAGACTCAATGGGCCGAATGGCCTCCTTCTGTGCCGTAAATTTCTATAATTCTATGATTATCTTTGCACCATCTGCAAAGTTAGCCACTTTGCTTGTGACTCCTCGCTCTAGTTCATTTATAAAGATGATAAACAAAAGAGTTCTAAAACAGACCCCTGTGGGACCCCACTAGTATCATTCTCCCAGGCTTATGCCATTCCCTGTGCCACTACTTTTTAAGATTCTGACGGTCAACCAATTATGTATCCATTCTCAAATATTTCCACTGATTCATGCTTCTTTACTTTCAATATCAGCCTTTCTAGAAAAACGGCATCAAAGACCTTACTGAAATCCAAGTGTACCACATCCTTATCCCTATCCTTTGTCACACCTTCAAAGAAAACTTGTAACCTGTTTGAGGTGAGCAGGAGGTAGTGATCAGATGGAGGTTTGCTTCACATTACTTGGCGGAAAGCCATGAGACTTCATTGGGGTTGGGACTGTTGTTCGAGATCAGGAATACCTAAAAATGAATAAAACTGATAAGGATGCTGTGGTTAAATCGTTGTTTTGAACTGCAGACAGAAAGTCTATTAGAATCAGAGAAATGCTTAGAAATGGAGGATATAATTCTTTGTACTACATACAATCTTGTTGCTAAGCGATTATATGTTGTTTTTAAGTTAAGACTTGAACTTTATTTATGTCTTTTATGTATAATACGAAGGGTAGGGTTTGAAGTTAGCTGAACAAAACTGCTGGCGAAGATAATGAATGGAAGTTGAGAGTTAACGTAAACATGTTGCTGTGTTGCAAAAGAGGCTCTGGGGCAAGCAGTTTTCTGGTTTGGCTTCATGGGATCAAAGAAGATGAGAGAGATGAGAGAGAGTTCCACAGGAAGAAACTCTGGGTTAGTGTAAACAGATAGTGACATATGGTCAAAATCGTAAGACATTCTAAAGGCGGGTTCTTCAAACAAGAATCAAGACAAAGAACTAGAAGTCTTATTGGATATTAAGCTTTTAGGGAAAACTCTTTGGGTCAAAAGATCATGTCAATATCCAGGGGCAGGTCCACCCCTAAAAAGAGAATAAAAGTAACACTTAACAACCTGTTTAGCACAGGTGGTGGAGGGCAGAACCAGGGGTTGGGCTAGTCAAACAAAAGTGATCCCATGCCCACCAAAGGCTCTAGATGAAAGGAAGAGAGACTGCAAGCCAAAGAGCTGCTCACGTACGCCAGCCATTTATCCAATCGGGATGGGTATTAACTATCTGTTACGGTTATATGATTTTGCTATATAACTAATGTGTTATATTCCATCTTAAACTCTGATTAAACACAATGTACCCACCAGATTAGTTTACAGTCGATGCTGATTATTGTGAATCAAGATAGCCTTAACCTGGCATATTTCCAACAAATTGGCAACCGCGGCAGGACTGTAAAAAGGGTTATTGTGGAGAAATGAGTTGGAGATGGACTTAAGAACATAAGAACATAAGAAATAGGAACAGGAGTAGGCCATACAGCCACTCGAGCCTGCTCCACCATTCAATAAGGTCATGGCTGATCTGATCATGGACTCAGCTCCACTTCCCCGCCCGCTTCCCATAACCCTTTATCCCCTTATTGTTTAAGAAACTGTCGATTTCTATCTTAAATTTATTAAATGTCCCAGCTTTCACAGCTCTCTTAAGCAGCGAATTCCACAGGTTTACAACCCTCTGAGAGAAGAAATTTCTCCTCATCTCAGTTTTAAATGGGCAGCCCCTTGTTCTAAGATTATGCCCCTAGTTCTAGTCTCCCCCATCAGTGCAAACATCCTCTCTGCATCCACCTTGTCAAACCCCCTCATAATCTTATACGTTTCGATAAGATCACCTCTCATTCTTCTGAACTCCAATGAATAGAGGCCCAAACCGACTCAACCTTTCCTCATAAGTCACCCCCCTCATCTCCGGAATCAACCTAGTGAACCTTCTCTGAACTGCCTCCAAAGCAAGTATATCCTTTCGTAAATATGGAAACCAAAACTGCACGCAGAAACCGAAAACAAAATGGCGGGTGCTCATTGTAGAGATAAAATTGTGAGCAGTCGATCCTGATTATTAAAGTGAATAGAGATAGCCTTAAACTGGCATATTTCTAACACTGTTCACTGACGATTCCACAGTGTTCAGCTCCATTCACAACTCCCGCAATAATGAGGCAGCTCAGAACTGCTTACAGCACCACCTGGATAACTTCCAGGCTTGGGGGTTCATGTCACAGGAAACATTTGCACCATCTGAATGGTGGATAATGATCATCTCAAACAATAGAAAGCTCAGCCATCTCCCCTTGGCCTTGAATGTCACCGAGTCTCCCATGACCAACAGCTCAGTGGTCAATCATTGACCAGAATCATAACTAAACTCCCCATATCAATACCGTAATAAACAGAACAGGGTAAGGGCTGCGTACTCCGCGATAAGCAGTTCACCTCTTGATCACTCAAAGCCCATTCACCATCTACAAGCGAGGATTGTGATAGAATATTCACTGGATGGGTGCACCGACAAGAAGCTCAGCACTATCCAGTCAAAGGAGATTACTTGATTGGCATCCCGGCCACTGGACTCAATGGCCCGGAGTTTGCTTGAAACTATAGGTGGGGCTATCAGAGTAAGTCAGGCAGCAACTGCTGGAGTCCATACATATACAGTTAAGTGTGGAAACCCGGAAGTTGCTGCCCAATTTGCCCTGCTCCTCCACAGGCTGTGCAACACAAGTACCTAGCTGATAGATTCGGCATTGAATTACATGCAAGGGCGTGAAATATAGAAACATAGAATCATAGAAAATAGGTAAAATAGGTGCAGGAGTAGGCCATTCAGCCCTTCGAGCCTGCACCACCATTCAATATGATCATGGCTGATCATTTTTGCAACTTCAGTACCCCATTCCTGCTTTCTCTCCATACCCCTTGATCCCTTTAGCCGTAAGGGCCATATCTAACTCCCTTTTGAATATATCTAACGAACTGGCCTCAACAACTTTCTGTGGTCGAGAATTCCACAGGTTAATTCTCTGAGTGAAGAAGTTTCTCCCCATCTCGGTCCTAAATGGCTTACCCCTTATCCATAGACTGTGACCCCTGGTTCTGGACTTCCCCAACATCGGGAACATTCTTCCTGCATCTAACCTGTCCAATCCCGTCAGAATTTTATATGTTTCTATGAGATCCCCTTTCGTTCTTCCAAATTTCAGTGAATATAAGCCAAGTCGATCCAGTCCTGCCATCCCGGGAATCAGTCTGGTGAATCTTCGCTGCACGCCCTCAATAGCAAGAATGTCCTTCCTTAGATTTGGAGACCAAAACTGTACACAATATTCAAGGATGGCCTCACCAAGGCCCTGTACAACTGCAGTCAGACCTCCCTGCTCCTCTACTCAAATCCCCTAGCTATGAAGGCCAACTTGCCATTTGCCTTCTTCACCGCCTGCTGTACCTGCATGCCAACTTTCAATGACTGATGTACCACGACACACAGGTCTCGTTGCACCTCCCCTTTTCCTAATCTGTCACCATTCAGATAATAATCTGCCTTCCTGTTTTTGCCACCAAAGTGGATAACCTCACATTTATCTACATTATACTGCATCTGCCATGGATTTGCCCACTCACCTAACCTGTCCAAATCACCCTGCAGCCTTTTAGCATCCTCCTCACAGCTCACACCGCCACCCAGCTTAGTGTCATCTGCAAACTTGGTGCTATCACATTCAATTTCTTCGTCTAAATCATTAATGTATATTGGAAATAGCTGGGTCCCAGCACTGAACCTTGTGGCTCCCCACTAGTCACTGCCTGCCATTCTGAAAAAGACCCATTTATTCCTACTCTTTGCTTCCTATCTGCCAACCAGTTCTCTATCCACATCAATACATTACCTCCAATACCATGTGCTTTAATTTTGCACACTAATCTCTTGTGTGAGACCTTGTCAAAAGCCTTTTGAAAGTCGAAATACACCACATCCACTGGTTCTCCCTTGTCCACTCTACTAGTTTCATCCTCAAAAAATTGCTGTACTTACCCAGCAGTTACCTACTAAAGAGACCAGAAAAGTTTAGGGCTTGTCCATTCCAGTGTAAGTGAATTTCTAACAGCGTGATAAGTTATATTTGCTGCTAAAAAACCTCTCTGGCACTGAAAATGTAATTTTACAAGTGTGGAGTCCAATTCTTCCAGAATTTAATTGGTGTTGCAGATTTTAAAACTTTTTTTGATCTCTCACTTGATCCTGTCTTTCTGTCACTCTCTTTATTTCGCTTTGTGTACATGATTTTGCAATTAATTAAATCTAATTTATATTTGCTGGTTTGGACTGCGTGGCTCAGTGAGGATTCTTCAATCTGATTGGTTGAAGAGACATGCTGTTGCTTGACCTGCTCATGCACACCACATATCCCCTGTAGAGGGATCGTGCTGAAAATGATCTCTAAATACAGAAAGTTGCTGCTCAAAAGCCTACAAAAAGCCAGTGGGCAGTTGTAAGCGGGATGAATGGTAATCGCCATTCCTTCGCCGCTAACTGCAAAATCCGGGCCAATATCAACCTCCTCCATGTACGATCTATTGTATGTACTGCAGCAACGCACCTCAGTTCGTTTGACAGAAACTCATTTTCTGTGACCGTATCCACCAAGGACAAGAGCAACAATGCCTTGAAAACACCATCACCCCACCGAGTTCCCCTCCAAGTCACACACCACAATGGCTTGAACATGTATCAGCATTCCCTTATCGTTGCTGTGTCCATGGCCTCAAATTCACTCCCAAATCGCCACATAAAATGCAAGGGGGTTCAAGGAGAAAACACCTTTGTAGGGTAACTGGGAAAGACAATAAATACAGTCTTCCAAGCCCACATCCTAAGAACAAATCAGTAAAACAATCCTACTGTAAAAAGCAATGAGGAAAAAGGTTCAGCTCTGAATTGACACAACAATAATGTCATGTGGAATGTCGCTGTCAGTTAAACCCCAATGATTTCACCTGACATCAAAATTTGGCAGCCTGAATGCTCTTTGGAGAAAAATTACAGAGGTTATTTTCTCCCTCTGGAGCAAAATCATTGTAATGGGAACAAGTTAAACTTAAGAGATCAATTTAGTTCAGTCTGGAGAGCTAATCATTTTATAGAGCATTGAATGTAAAGCTCATTCCTGTATGTTGGCTCACTAGATAGATTGAGAAACGATTACCAATATACAGTTTCAGCTGGATACCTCATTACTGTGGATCTGCTCACTTGATGGATCATAGAACCAATTACTAATATCAGCTTTTTGTCTGGATAAAATGTTTTTAGTGCAGCTACTTGAGTAACAGAGGGTGCTCGGTTTTCGGCTTTTTGAGTTTCCGGCAGTTTCCGGGTGCAATTCACGGCAGATTCAAAAATTTAGCGCTGGGTTAACGTTTGCGCCAGAGTGAGCAACTTTTGCCAAATGAAAGATCACAAGGAGTGTCAGCGCTAACTCTGGCATTGCACCCCACACTTTGTGCACCGGAGCCGAAAGTTCCGCTGCTAAAATAATCGGCTGTTCTGCGCATGCGCAAATTTAATTTTAATTTTTTCTTCACACGCTTCTGGTCTGCTGTCCGATCGCAAACACTAATGCAGGGTGCAGCCGTGTGCATGGGCAGTACACCCGGGGCTGAATCAGCCATTTTACATTTGGGTTATCATGATGGAGGACGAGAAATCGAGAGAGCGTGCCGGGCGATTCAGCCAGGACGCTAACTGAGCTCCAGTGGGGCCTGTAGAGAGAAGATGGCAGGAGTTATATCAGAGGGGTGGATCTGGACAACTGCCATCGATTTTCAAGCACATTTGGAAGGGAATCGCTGAGGCGATCTCTGCCTCAGACACTGTGATCAGGAGGGACACACAGTGCCAAAAGAAGTTCAACGATCTTTCGAGGGTCGTTAGAGTACAATTTTAATTCATGCACTCCTTCATTACTTCAATTATAAATCTGACACACTATTTGTTCTCATGCTGTCGGTGCCTCTCAGCACTCTGTGGGTTGCCTCCTAAAATGCCTGACACATCGGTCGGCTTAGTGTGGCACCCTATTTGCCATGAATGATCTTTACACATTAGTAAGATTGCTTTCTGAGATCTCATAAGATGTCTCTGCATTTCGACGACCTTCTGATGAACCACGTGCAACTTCCAAGGCCTTTAAACAGAGGATTGCATTATATTCAGACAGTATGGTATCAGTGGTTTGGTGGTTATCTATGCCACAAGAACAGATGAACCCTCTTGTAGCCATTCCCATTTTCATCTTTATAGGCCAAGAAGTTGCATAATCACCGCAAGCAGGTGCAGATAGGTGGCAGTCCACCTCAGACCCTGCCACTCACTGACATTGAGGACAGAGTGGCAGGCCTCATTAGCATCACTGGTCGGGCAACTGCCACTGGGGGCACTGACCCCCCGCTCAAATACTGAGGGTAAGTCCTGAACACTCCCTGGGCTGAGTTGTGGCTTTCTCATGCAGTGTCTGTGGACAAGGGTTGGGACAATGTCCTGCAGTGTCTCTAGCCTAGATATAAAGGAGTAGCAGCGGTCCTTCAAGTGAGCCTGTGTTATGCGACCTTCCTCATGTCACCCTGCCCCCTCCCCTGCTGCTAACCACTCGTCTGTTGCTTCCTACTTCCAGATGACCAGCCACAGGCACCGCATCCCTCAAGGCAACACTGCGCGTCAGGCCATCGTCTGGAGGAGGAGGAGGAAGAGGAGGAGGAGTTTACCGATCAGCCGACTCCGTGCAGATGCAATCCACCCCTCTTTTACCATCGGCACTCCGCTCCTCTGAGGACGACGACATGACTTTCTCAGGGTTTTACTCCAAGTCTCCTGGGATCAGTGGCGTGCAGCATCGCAGTTCTGGGGTTGAATCCCGCGGGCCATCTCTCTGGAGGGTGAGTCGACAAAGTCGGTCTGCTGACAGAGGCAGACGTGGAACTGGACATGGTGGGACTGTCCAGGGAGAGCATCCAGCTCACCCGTCAGCTTCTTGATGTCTTGGGTAGGATTCCCGCGAGAAGCGAGATTCTCACTGCGACCATTACGGAGGTAGGGTTGCAGATTGTCGGTGCGAGCTGTGATACCATCAGTGCCCACACGAGGCTGGTGGCCTCCAGCAGTGACACTGGAGTCCCGGAGAGTGTGGCACGAACCCTTGCGGAATATGGTGCATCACAGACACAAGCTCCACTTCAGCTTGGGCAGGTGATGCAGTCCATAAACCCTCCCACCATAGTCTCTGTGTTCCCCACGAGCACACCCAGACACCAACCACCTGTGACTGGCGACGCCGATGAAGAGGCTCGCCAGTCAGAAGCTGAACCTTCCGCGCCACGAGCTGGTCCAGTGTGTCCCCAGGTGGTGCCTCCATTGTCTCACCCCCCAACACAGCAGCACTCTGGCAGCCTTGCTGTACGTCCCGGTACCACTTGGGTTAGGGGCAGCAGGGAAGGGAGGGGGAGAAGGGAAAGGGGGGGAAGCTGGTGGGAAAATATAGTGGGGCAGGGGTCACTGCATTATGTTGTTGATGCTGGGTGCATCCTCCGTTTTATGTTGCATTATTATTATATTCTGGATTGTGTTGTTGATGATGTTGTTGTTGTTGAACGATCACACTGCTAATTTATGTTATTTTATTAAAGTTTCACAATTAAGTTTATAAAGTTTACAATGTTTAATAAATTATTTTGTTCACATTAACCATTCCTGTGCAGTGTCTCATTTGCAGAATAAGAGGGGGAATAGTCAACGTGGTGGGATAGAGTGGCCAGGCAACGGTCAAACCTGCCGTTCACTCTTCAAGCAAAGCGTTCAATTATGAGCTGCCGACGTAAGGCTTTTGCAGCGGCGAAATTTCCATGATGCCTCCCCTGTGGTTGTGGTAAGGGTGGTGGTGGTGGCATGGATTCCTCGCCATGCTCCTTTTCCTCATCTTCCTCCTCCCTCCATCTCTCCTGAGGTGGTCCTGCAATCCCCATTGGCAATTCCTGTCCCCTCATGACGGCTAAGTTGTGTAGTATGCAGCACACCACACTGCTCTCAGAGAGCTGCTGAGGGGAGTATTGTAGGCAGCCAGCAGAGTGGTCCAGGCATCGGTCCACAGTCGGTCCGCAGATTGCTCACAATCAGCGACCAGTTTGAACTGACCTCGGGAGCAAAGGTCAATCGCAGCAAGAGCGAGGCCATGCTCTTTGGCAACTGAACCGACCGAGCCTCCATTCCCTTCACCGTCAAGCCAGATTTCCTGAAGGTGTTGGGAATATTGTTCGGTGCGGACGGGGCGTGCGCCAAAAACTGGGACGAGCGTTTCGCCAAGGTCAAACAAAAACTGGGATGGTGGAAGATGCGCTTCCTCTCCATGGCAGGAAAGAACCTGGTCATCAGGAGTGAGGTGCTCTCGGGGTTGCTGCACGTGGCACAGGTCTGGCCCATCCCTCGCTCCTGCACCGCGGCAGTCACCCGAGCCGTCTTCCACTTTGTCTGGAGGTCCAAAATGGACCGTGTCCACAGAGACACAATGTACAAATCTCTGGACAGTGGAGGAAAGGATGTTCCGAACATGGCCTTCATCCTGAGGGCCACCTTTGTGTGCGGCTGCATCAAGCTGGTCACAGACCCCCGGTACAGAAACACCAAGTGTCACTACGTGCTGAGGTTCTACCTGTCCCCGGTGTTGCGAAGGATGGGTTTGTCCACGCCGCCGTGAAATGCCCCCACCAGCTGGACCATGCCTGTCCACCTGTCCTTCGCGGAAAAGGTTTTTCACAAAAAACCCCTTTGACCACAAGGCCATAAAACAGTGGTCAGCACCTAAGGTCCTGGACGCCCTACGAAAGGAGAGGAGAGGGCGGACCCTGTCAGGTGGTTCCCTGAGTGGACTGTCGAACTTGTTTGGCAGAACATCTCATCGCCAGAGCTATCACACAAGCACCAAGACGTAGCTTGGTTGGCGGTGAGGAGGGCCTTACCCGTCAGAGCGTTCATGCACAGCTGGCGTCTCAGCAACATGGCCCTCTGCCCCCGAGTCGGCTGCGGGCGGACGATACTGTCACCCATCTCCTTCAGGATTGCGCCTTCGCAAGGCAGGTTTGGAAAGAGATGCAGTGGTTGCTGTCGAGGTTCATCCCGAGCAGCTCCGTAACACAGGACTCTGTGCTCTACGGGCTGTTCCCAGGGACACACGCCGAGACAGACATCACCTGCTGCTGGAGGGCCATCAACTCGGTCAAAGACGCTCTTTGGTCTTGCCGAAACTTGCTGGTCTTCCAGAGCAAGGAGATGTCCACGTCTGCGTGTTGCAGACTGGCGCAATCCAAGATCCAGGATTACGTGCTGAGGGACGCACTTAAAATTGGTGCAGTCGCCGCAAAGGCACGGTGGGGAAGGGCCGCAGTTTAAAGCCCTTCTGCCACGGTAAACCCGGGGGCAGGAATCAGTACAAAACCCCCCTCGGGCTGTACTTGTAATTTACTTTTTGTGTACATGGAGCACCATGATCTGTAAACACCTATGTAGTGCCATGTACAATGCAAGGTCTGTTGCGAAATGCATGTTGAAAAGAAAAAATTTAAATGTACCGTCACTCATTCCGTGTACTGTACAGTGTTACATGAAATGTAATTTGTTTGCATGTACTACAAGGTATCCTGTATTGGACCGAGTTGCACTTGAACTGGAAAACAAGGAAATGTAACGAACGGAACTGCCGTCAGCACCCAAATAATAGTGTATGGGATTGCTGACCGCAGCTAAATGTATTGAAATGCCTTTGAATGTACTGTACAGATTTTTTTATGAATAAAGTATATTTTGAAATTTAAAAAATCGGAAGCGCTGCTTGAGCTCTCCAATTGTCTGTTCGACAATGTTGCATGTGGCTGCATGGCTCTCATTTTCGTGAAGCTCGGCTTCTGTCTGAGGGTTTTGGGGGGGGGGGGGGGTCATGAGCCAGGTGGCGAGGCCGTAACCTTTGTCCCCCAGCATCCAGCTCTGGCCTTGTGGCTGATACTGGAACATGCCTTAGACACTGCTCTCACGCAAGATAAAAGCATCATGGATGCTCCCTGGATATTGGGCATTGACTGCCATGATGCTCTGAGCATGGTCGTAAATGATCTATACGTTCATGGAGTGGAATCCCTTTTGCTTTCGGTATATCTCAGCTTTCTCTAAAGGTCGATGTGCGAACAGTCAAGGGAACCCTGAACCTTGGGGAAGCCAGCAAATCATCCAAAACCTACAACCCTCTCATTCTGTGCCTCCCTGGTCATTGGGAAGTTTATGAAGTCCATCCTGCGTGCATGCAGTGCAGTAGTCACCTGGCAAATGCAGCAATATGTAGTGTGCAGGGAGATGCCTGAAAGGAGCAGATGCCTGAAAGGAGCCGGAGGCACAGAAGGCAAGTGCCACAGTCACCTTCAGCTCGACGGGCAGTGCAGTCCTGTTGTCGCTGGTAGGCTGTAGGTTCTGCCTGTATGAGCTGGCATATCTCTGTGACCACCTCTTTGCAGAAGCACAGCCTTCTAATGCACTGTGCCTCAGAGAGCTGCAGGTATGAGTGATGTTCCCTGTAAACCCGTGGGGGGTAAGGCTTCCTCCCCATATGTCTGTGATCTCTGCAATTACGCTCAAAATGATCATCAATAAGCCTTCCTGCAGCTCGACTCCGTATAAATATAGCAGCCAGGGTTACTGGCCCCATCTTTTATGATGTCCTTAAATGTCCTTTATAAAACAAACTCGAAACTCACATAAACTTCACAATCAACAGTACGCAGTAACGCAGTGTTCTTCTCCCAATGCTTGTAATCACTCACAACTGCAACTTTCTGCTCCGTTTTTAGGATGCCGCCGTCAGTGCCTGGTGAGCCCTGCTTCCGAATGTTTTTTCTTGGTGGGTTCCTGGGCAGACGCTAAATCGGGCGAAATGCTCGAAAGTTCTGCCCAGTGCATTAGCGCAGCGAGGCACGATGATTTATGTCATCCAAATGGTCAAAAGGAGGCAGACATAAAGCAGGAAACTATCGACCAGTTAGCCTAACATCTGTCGTTGGGAAAATGCTGGAGTACATTATTAAGGAAGCAGTCGCAGGACATTTGGAAAAGCATAATTCAATCAAGCAGAGTCAATGTGGGTTTATGAAAGGGGAATGTTTGACAAATTTGCTGGATGGAGTTCTTTGAGGACGTAACGAGCAGGGTGGATAAGGGGAAACCAGTGGATGTGGCGTATTTGGATTTCCAGAAGTCATTTGATAAGTTGCCACATAAAAGGTTACTGCACAAAATAAAAGTTGGAGGTAATATGTTAGCATGGATAGAGGATTGGCTAACTAACAGAAAACAGAGAGTCGGGATAAATGGGTGATTTTCCGGTTGGCAAACTGTATCTAGTGAGGTGCCACAGGGATCGGTGCTGGGGCCTCAGCTATTTACAATCTATATTAATGACTTGGATGAAGGGACCGAGTGTAATGTAGCCAAGGTTGCTGATGATACAAAGATGGGTTGAAAAGCAAATTGTGAGGAAGACACAAAAAATCTGCAAAGGGATATAGACAGGCTAAGTGAGTGGGCAAAAATTTGGAAGATGAAGTATAATGTGGGAAAATGTGAGGTTATCCACTTTGGCAGAAAAAATATAAAAGCAAATTATAATTTAAATGGAGAAAAATTGCAAAGTGCGGCAATACAGAGAGACCTGGGGGTACTTGCGCATGAAACACAAAAAGTTAGTATGCAGGTACAGCAAGTAATCAGGAAGTCAAATGGAATTTTGGCCATTATTGCAAGGGGGATTAGAGTATAAAAGCAGAGAAATCCTGCTACAACTGTACAGGGTATTGGTGAGGCCACACCTGGAGTACTGAATACAGTTTTGGTCTCCGTATTTAAGGAAGGATATACTTGCATTGGAGGCTGTTCAGAGAAGGTTCACTAGGTTGATTCCAGAGATGAGGGGGTTGACTTATGAGGAAAGGTTGAGTAGGTTGGGCCTATACTCATTGGACTTCAGAAGAATGGAGGTGATCTTATCGAAACATATAATATAATGAGGGGGCTTGACAAGGTGGATGCAGAGAGGATATTTCCACTCATCGGGGAAACTAAAACTAGGAGACATAGTCTCAGAATAAGGGGCCGCCCATTTAGAACTGAGATGAGGCGGAATTTCTTCTCTCAGAGGGTTCTAAGTCTATGTAATTCTCTGCCCCAGAGAGCTGTGGAGGCTGGGTCATTGAATATATTTAAGGTGGAGATGAATAGATTTTTGAGCAATAAGGGAGTAAAGGGTTATGGGGAGCGGGCGGGGAAGTGGAGCTGAGTCCATGATCAGATCAGCCATGATCTTATTAAATGGCGGAGCAGGCTCGAGGGGCCAGGTGGCCGACTCCTGCTCCTATTTCTTATGTTCTTATGTTTTCAAACAGCGGTGGGGTGCTAAGTTTTAGTACTGCTGTAAAACCATTGGCGAAAAATCCGCCAGGGCGCAGAATCTTTTGCGCCTTGTTTCACGCCCCCCAAAAAAATCATTTTTGCGCCCCTCCGAGGTGCTACATGGGGTGCAAATCAGTTGAAAATCCTGACCGGCATGACTGCAACTTTTACTTGCTCAATAGAAAGACTGAGAAAAATTCAAACTGATTCATAGAAAGTGAAGGGTCTTGCAAAGAAACAGATGGAGCATCCTGTTACCCGTGAGGTCTTTGATTCTCCCCTGAAAAAAGCAAGTTATTGTAATGCAAAGCTGAATATTTGAATACATTACTAACATCGGCTCTTGCTGGTTTACTTTCCCGTGCTCACAGTTGAGTGGGAGAAAGAAGCACAATTAATATTTTTCAAGGTTGGAAAAAAAACTGGAGTACAATTTTTCAAATAAAAGTGACAGCATTAGTAACCTGAGCTTAATTCCCCTGTGTGAAAAGGAATGCGAGCTGAGTGAGTACAACTGAGATGCTCGCAGATATATTGGAATCTATGTTTGAAGAACATAGTCTTCTTGGTAATTGGTACACAGCAATCAGGGCAGTCAAACAGAACAGAATTCCTTGAGTGTGTCGTATTACTAAATACAGGATTTGAAATTCGGCTTTTTAAATTCATTCACTATTCAAGAAAACAACTTTAATAATGGGAGTTTTAACACCAAATCACGATTCCATATGCTTTTCACTTGCAACTATGACTGGGTGATCAACAGTTTTATGACCCTCTGGTATTAGATATTTACTTCATTCTTGGAGATTCATTGCAATAATTGTGATCCAGTTTCGTCAGCTGAACACAAGGAATATGCTTCCCAAAATTCATGAATTATAGATTCCATACTCTTTCTTCTGTTATATTGACCATCCACAACAAAGCTCTTGCACCACACAAACGACAGGAATGTAGCTCTTAAAGAGCATAGCTTCTTTAATTGAACTTCATATTCTGATATTCTTGAGTTATTTTTGTTCCATGTTCACCATGGCACAACATGGCTCATGAACCAAGAATGTTTAAATGCAATGTTAATGACAAAGACCCTTAGGCACAACATTCCTTCCCTTTTGTGGTGTAAATGGCATCTCATTATCACTAATATGCAAACAAATGAAGAAACACAGATGAGAAAAAATAATTCAACCTAACAGTTCGTTAGATATTTTCACCCAGAGAATTGTGAACCTGTGGAATTCTCTACCACAGTAAGTTGTTGAGGCCAGTTGTTTGGATATATTCAAAAGGGAGTTAGATGTGGCCCTTACGGCTAAAGGTATGGAGAGAAAGCAGGAATGGGGTACTGAAGTGCATGATCAGTCATGATCTTATTGAATGGTGGTGCAGAACCGAAGGGCTGAATGGCCGGCTCCTGCACCTCCTTTCTATGTTTCTATGTTTCCTTATGTTCCAATTGTATATTTCTGAGAACTCCATTTCAAAAATTATGACCATGAAAAACAGTCCCTCTATTCTGTTAAGGTGACTGAAGCTGGATCATGGATATTGCAATGAAATTCAAAGACCAAGAATGAAATGAATAGATAACTTCACAGAGGTTTGTAAACTGGCTGGGCTTGAACAGCCAACCGTAGCTGTAAAATAAACATTTTGGAAGCAATTGAGATGTGTTTGTGAATGGCTCCAAACCATTTGCTGAGTAGAATAGCAAAAGTTTCAAAAAGTAAAAGGAACATTTCTAACCTTGTCATTTTCCTGATATAATCAAAAATGTTACTGCAATGACATTTTAAACATTGGCTGCGGAGGATGAGAGCAAGAAGCTCTATTCTGTCATCAACCTTGATGTGTGCCAGCTAAACCCACACTGCATGACTTTGTGCTGTTTTTTGAACAATTGACTTCATTCATCACAAGCCCTTCATTGATTATCTTCCTCAATTAGTCATGAATTATAGCCAAACACTAAAAGGGCATCTTAACATCTGATAACACTGGGGAAGCTGAAAGTTCACTTCCTAATATGATCACTTTTTATTTGTGGCTGGTTGCAGTTACATTTCTGGTCAGGGCTTGGACTGGAGATAAGAACGTAAGAAATAGTAACAGGAGTAGGCCATACGGCCCCTCGAGCCTGCTCCACCATTCAATAAGAGCATGGCTGATCTGATCATGGACTCAGCTCTGCTTCCCTCCATGCTCCCCATAACCCCTTATCCCCTACTCATTTAAGAAACTGTCTATCTCTGTCTTAAATGTATTCAATGATCCAGCTTCCACAGATCTCTGAGGCAGCAAATTCCACAGATTTATAACCCTCTGAGAGAAGAAATTCCTCCTCATCTCAGTTTTAAATGGACAGCCCCTTATTCTAAGATTATGCCCCCTAGTTCTAGTCTCCCCCATCAGTAGAAACATCCTCTCTGCATCCACCTTGTCAAGCCCCCTCATAATTGGAGCATTGGAGGACTGCTAATGTAGTACCTTTTAAGAAGGGAAAAAGGGATAGGCCGAGTAATTACAGGCCTGTCAGCCTAACGTCAGTGGTGGGAAAATTATTGGAAAAAATCCTGAAAGACAGGATAAATCTGCATTTGGATAGGCAAGGATTAATTAGGGACAGTCAGCACGGATTTGTTAAGGGAAGATCATGTTTGACTAATCTGATTGTATTTTTTGGGGAGGTACCCAAGTGGGCCGATGAGGGTAGTGCGTACGATGTAGTATATATGGAATTTAGTAAGGCTTTTGATAAGATCCCGCATGGTAGACTGGTCATGAAGGTTAAAGCCCATGGGATCCAGGACAAAGTGGCAAGTTGGATCCAAAATTGGCTTGAAGGTAGACAGTAAAGAGTAATGATTGATGGATGTTTTTGTGACTGGAAGGATGTTTCCAGTGGGGTTCCACAGGGCTCAGTACTGGGTCCCTTGCTTTTTATGGTATATATCAACGATTTAGATTTGAATATAGGAAATGTGATTAAGAAGTTTGCAGACAACACTAAAATTGGCTGTGTGGTTGATAATGAAGAGGAAAGTCATGGGCTGCAGGAGGATATCAATCTACTGGTCAGGTGGGCAGAGTAGTGGCAAATGGAATTTAATTCAGAGAAGTGTGAGGTGATGCACTTGGGGACGGCTAATAAGGAAAGGGTAAACACATTAAGCGGTAGGCCACTTTATAGTGTAGATGAACAAAGGGATCTTGGAGTGCTTGTCCACAGATCCCTGAAAGTAGCAGGCCAGGTAAATAAGGTGGTTAAGAAGGCATATGGAATGCTTGCCTTTATTGGCCAAGGCATAGAATATAAGAGCAGGGAGGTTATGCTTAAATTGTATAATACTTTGCTTAGGCCACAGCTGGAGTACTGCGTGCAGTTCTGGTCGCCGTATAATAGGAAGGACGTGATTGCACTAGAGAGGGTGCAGAGGAGATTTATTAGGATGCTGCCTGGAATGGAGAATCTTAGTTATGAGGACAGATTGGATAGGCTGGGTTTGTTCTCATTGGAACAGAGGAGGTTGAGAGGCGACCTCATCGAGGTGTACAAAATATTGAGTGGCCTGGACATAGTGGCTAGTAAGGATCTATTTCCATTGGTGGAAGGGGCTATTACGAGGGGGCGTAGTTTTAAGGTGGCTGGTGGAAGGTTTAGAGGGGATTTGAGGAGCGGGGGGAAGGCTTCGTTACGCAGAGGGTTGTGGGGATCTGGAACTCGCTGCCTGGAAGAGTGGTGGATGTAGAAACACTCACCACTTCGAAGAGATGGTTGGATGGGCACTTGCAGGGTTACGGACCAACAGCTGGTAATTGGGATTAGACTGGATGACCTTTTGTTGGTCGGCGCAGATATAATGGTAAGTACTGCAGGTGATCTCCTGGACTAGTTTCAATCGCTTGGATGGGGCGGAGAGGAATTTTCCCAGATTTTTTCTCCCTAAACTGGCCTAGGTTTTTATCTGGTCTTTGCCTCTCCCAGGAGATCACATTGGTATATGAAGACAAACTGAGCAAGTGACCTTCCAGTTTGCCAACCAATCTATTCCATTTTGAGAATTCCCATGTACACCAATCAAATTTAAATGACTAATTACATCACGTTTAATAATTAAAAATGCACATCCCGGTGGCTATAATGGCATTGTCGTAAAGGTCAGAGTGTTCCTTCAGCTGGGCACAACTTGGTCTCATTACTTTGAAAGGTGCACACATAATTAGTGAGGTTTATAACTTAGTGGTCTGAATGTTCTTGGGAGTACTATACGAAGTTTAAAGAACAGGTTTCGATTAAAAGCTGAGGTTGGAGGGAAAAAAGGTGTAATTAGATGAATAATGATACGCTGCAGAGAAATGTAGGGAGAGCTCAATATTAACGATCCAGACTTCAACCTGCCTTAAATTGCCATTAATCATTTTGTAAGTCCCAACGGTAGTCATAAGAACATAAAGTATGGAATGAAAGGGGCTATTTGCTTTATAAAGCCATTTTCTTCAATGGTCATGCACAATCTATGCTTTGCTCAACCTATTCAATCTCCTCAGGAAGTTCTACAAAATTACTCCTCATTTTCCAAGAGTGAAATAAACAATTCTCCAGAAGACTGATCTAACCCAACGCCCTGGATTATTCATTCTCGACTAGTTGGTCATCTTTGTCGTCATTTTCAAGATTCCAAGACTTCAATCTCTACATGTACTTCTCTTTGTAACCCTCGCTTCCATTTCTGATCAATCATTTTGTTTTTTTTACAAATAGTTAACTGGCATAGAATTAATTACATTTAGTTGGGAGTTTATTCCAATGACTCACCCCAAAAGATGAGAGTGAATTCAATACACAGGAATATATTAAAAAAACAATAGTCATTTATGTTCAAAATAATTTGGAAATTAAAAGAGCTAATTTAATATCTCTTGAAAAGACACCAGATGAAATAGACTGGCTTGATTTAGCAAGCAAGCAGAGACCAGGGTCAAGAATAAAGTTCTGCTGCAGACCTCCAGGGAAGGATAAGGATCAGAGCGCCTGATGAGATAAGAAGGGCATGTACGGATAATAACGTTGCAATAATGAATGACTTCAATCAATCACTATAGACCTGGAATGCCCAGATAGAATTGAGCCGATTGAATCATGCCAGTGAATATAGTACAGGATTCCTTTATAACCCAATGTATTAGGGACTCCACTCGGGTCATTTGCATTCAGAACTAGTTTTTAGAAGAGATAAAAATAATACCCGGAGCCTTTGGAGACGAGTGACCACAATGTGATTAAATTCAAAACGATCTGTCCATCGATACCAGAAATGACAAGGACAAAAAAATACGACTACAAATGAATGTTAAATATATGCAAGCTAAATATATGCACAAAAAATGAATTTTAAGAAAAAGGTCATTTAACATTGGTAAGAAAACGAAAAACAAACTGCGGAAACTTACAAGGAGTCAAGAAATATAGTAAAACAGATTAAGAGAGATTATTAGAGGTTTGTAAAAAGGCCCTGGAGATGAATGTCGCATAAGATATTAATACTGAAACATTCATTCAGTATTCGGAGAGATAGTTAAATCCTAAATGTTTAAAGTGCTCTCAAACTGAAGATTAAATAGTTAAAATAGGAAATAGTTTGCTATCCAATCTTTGTCCTGTGTCCAGTATCAAAGCGGATTTTGAAGTCAGCGAGGCGAAACAACCTGACAAGTTGAGACGACCCAAGTCTAAAATAAAATGGGCTGACACGTATTTGCGGTTTCCTGGGGAAACTGAAGAGGAACCATACAGGGCGCTCGGTATCATCACAGACTAATCAATGAGCACCAGTTAGGAAAATAGAAGAATTCAAAAATCTGATCCCGGAACATAGATGATCAATAACAAGTAAAATAATGGAACTTATTCGAAGAGACAAAGGAGAACCTATACAGTAATAACTTGATAATAATAGTCCGCATTGATGAGACGATGAGTGAGGAGATGATCCTGCATAACAACTCCCCTCGATTTCTTTGAGGAATTTACAGCCTTGCACATAGATTTTGACATTGCCCTCATCATCATAGGCAGTCCCTCGGAATCGAGGAAGACTTGCTTCCACTCTTAAATTGAGTCCTTAAGTGGCTGAACAGTCCAATACGAGAACCACAGTCCCTGTCACAGGTGGGACAGATAGTCGTTGAGGGAAGGGGAGGGTGGGACTGGTTTGCCACATGCTCTTTCCGCTGCCTGCGCTTGATTTCTGCATGCTCTCGGCGATGAGACTCGAGGTGCTCAGCGCCCTCCCGGATGCACTTCCTCCACTTAGGGCGGTCTTTGGCCAGGGACTCCCAGGTGTCGGTGGGGATGTTGCACTTTATCAGGGAGGCTTTGAGGGTGTCCTTGTAACGTTTCCACTGCCCACCTTTGGCTCGTTTGCCGTGAAGGAGTTCAGAGTAGAGCGCTTGCTTTGGGAGTCTCATGTCTGGCATGCGAACAATGTGGCCTGCCCAACGAAGCTGACCAAGTGTGGTCAGTGCTTCAATGCTGGGGAAGTTGGCCTGGTCGAGGACGCTAATGTTGGTGCGTCTGTCCTCCTGGGAGATTTGTAGGATCTTGCAGAGACATCGTTGGTGATAATTATCCAGTGACTTGAGGTGTCTACTGTACATGGTCCAGGTTTCTGAGCCATACAGGAACCATCGATTTTGACAATGGTACTAATCAAAGACTTTTATGACGAAAAGTTACAGGAATCCAAGGCCGAACATGGGACAAGATAAATAAAATAGGAAAGGGGTTTGCAGGAGAAACAGACATTGTAGCAAAACTTTAGTGAAAGGATTTCAATTGGCTCTACAACTGGACAAAAAAAATGACAAATGAAACTTGACAATTATAAATATAATTATTAAATATTGGTTGAAAAGCATGTGTCTCATAAGAATACAATGATGAGAATTGAAATGGCAGAAGGAGACTATTAAAGGAACCTAAGATTAACAATCATCACGTTCAGTGGCTAGGCAATGTGATGAAGCAACTTTAAAATCAATAGAATGATGGGGTTTACAGCCAGAGCTAAAAAATACATCTCCAAAGGTGATGCGAAGGCTTTACAATGCACTGATGAAACTGTACTTTGGAGTACGGTGTTCATTTCAGGTCACCATATACCAAAAAAAATGCAAGCATTGAAGGGCTGCAGAGAACAGTAATAACCGATACCAATTTTAAAGCGCATCAACTATGAAGTAGATAAACTTACTGTTGTGTATGCATGCCTGTTTAATGTGTGATGTATGTAACACTGTTATGCAACACTGAATGTACCCTTACACTGTACACATCTTACCTGTACACCAGAGGGTGCTGCTGCTGGAGACCTAAAGGTTACTTGAACACTACAGGTAACCCAGTATAAAAAGGAGCTCACAGCTCAGTGTCCTCACTCGAGGAGCGGCAAATAAAGGACTAGAGGTCTACACAGTTTGAGTATATACCCTGCCTCGTGGAGTCATTTACTAAAGGTGTCGACATACACTACACTCACAATCTACATGCTGGAAATCGAGCAGTTAAGAGGGAAAAACAGAAAATGCTGTGGTGCGAGAAACAGAGTTAACGTTTCAGATCGGTGGCCTTTTGTCAGAATGGACAAAAGGTTATCGAACTGAAACGTTATTTCTGTTTCTCTCTCCACAGATGCTGCCTGACCTGCTGAGTATTTCCAGCATTTTCTGTTTTTATTTTAGATTTCCAGGATCTGCAGTATTTTGCTTTTGTACTTCAGAGGGGACTTTAAAATGATGTGCCTAAGCCTTGGAACAAAGCTTGAACACACAACCTCTGACTCAGAGGTGAGCCTCGACAAATAATTATTTTTTAGAAAGGATACTTTTATTTGAATAAATGTTTGGAATAGTGAAGCAGTTAAGATAGTAAAGAGAAAGACATTGGGGACATTGTTTTCAGTTACATGATCCATTATTCTCTGCATTTTAACATCAATATAATGCCTCTTCTCAATCTCTCTCTACGATACCAGAATCTGATTTTAATATGGACTCTTTTTTTTTCAGTCTAAAATAAACCCAAATGCTTTGTTATGAAATATAGGAGGGGAGGCAGCAGGTTAAATTCAACTTTGATGGGGGTGCAAAATGGACATTAGCGGCTCCTGACTTCAATGGAAAGATGACTCGAGCAATGTGTATAACTGGAGGCTTATCTGTTCCCGCCCGCTTTTCACCCCTGCCAAAATGAGTTTTCAGCCCCACAGATTTTTCAGATGCGAGGCAAATATTTTTAGCAAGCACTGCAGAAATGGATTATGTCAATTAGAATTCAAAAGTTCTGTGGTTTAGTAAAGACGCTGGGCCTAAAATTGGTCGCTGCGTATGGTCCGCCCATTTCCTGGCGGTATGTCGTTTCACACCGCCGAGACCGAAGAGGGCAAAATTGGTCAACCTTTTTCGGCGGTATGTCAGCGGTCTGCATCGGGCTATATGTATCCTAGACTATCTCCTCGATGGGAGGTGCGGCACGGAACTGCGCATGCACAAATTTATTTTTTCACACAAACGCTTTACCCATGATTTCCGGGGTCAGGGGTCACCCGCGCATGCGCAGTGAACTGAAGAGGAGGACGAGAGAGTGAGAAGGAGCAGCAAGCTAGTCGAGGGTCAGTTACATGAAAAATACCAAATATATTCCAACCAACTAATGATTCTTCAGTTTGAAGATTAAGAGGAGATATTTAACAAAGCAAAAATCATACAAATACTATGGCAATGTTAAAAAAGACATCAAAGCGCAGGAATATTGAGAAGCAGGGGAGGTTGAGGGCACCTGCCTTCGATGAGACGGAATTATGGAATATGGGATATGGGACGAGATCCGGGAGGCTGTGTCCTCGAAAAGTATGACAGTACGCACCGGGGAAAGGTGCTGTAAGAGGTGGAGTGACCTGGTGAGGGTAGCAAGAGTAAGTAATGATTTTATTTATGCACCCCCCATGTGCCATGTACCATGTAAATGTAGGTTCAGTGTTACACGGATGATGTTATTTATCTTAAGGTTACGGCGATGTATTGGTGCTTTTCAGGCAATGACGTGTGTGTGTGCATGCGTGGTTAAATGGACTGAAGATTCTTACTTTGATTTACATTACTTCACTTTCTGCAGAAGACGACACCTGCACTAGCGGCTGATCAGCATCGCACAGGGGGAGGAACCACCCACAACCCAGGAGCCGCTTACTGACATTGAGATCCGTGATCTGTCCCTGGTCGGGGATAGCAACCATGCCACCACCGGCATTGGGGCTGACCCACTCACACAGGATGGTGCATTGTATAAAATGCAGTCCTCTCATGTCATGTAATGTAACTGTAATGTTGGCCTGATGTAATGTACTGCAATGTTGGTTGCATGTAACGCAATGCATATATGTAATGTCTATCTGTGATATGTAATGCAGTACTGCAGCAGTGGTGGACATTTAAGTAAGACTGTGATAAGTCACTGTACTATATACTAATGTAATCCTGACCCCTCCCCTGGTGCCAAGCTTTTTTCAATGTTGTTGTGTACTTCCAGACTCCGATGATTCAGACCACAGCGACACAGAGAGACACACTGCCTCCACCTCTGGCATCACCCAGCCTTCTCCCGACCACCCCTGCCAGAGATGAGGAAGAGGAAGAGCTCCTGATACTGCATCCAGTGGAGGTGGAGGTGAGGGTGGAGATGGAAGAGGATACACCAACTCCATGTGGGACAGCTGGAACATCCTCCACCACCGAGTCTGTATCCAGGGGATTCCCCCGTGGCTCCTCTGATTCTGTGGGACCAAGCGGGGCGCAGCAAGGCACCCCCAGTGTTGCAGTGCCTTTGCCGCAGCGATGGAGGTTGGTGCAGGATAGGTCACTTGCTGCAGGCGTGTACCAGGACATGATGTATCTGTCACAGGCCAGCATCGACATAGGTCGAGAGCTGCTCAAGGCCATGTCTACAATAACCACAAACATCGCGGCTCTATCAGAGCAGCAGTCGGAGGGAAGGTTGCATATGATCGCCGCGATGGAGCGAACCGCCAATACCATCGAAGCCATGCGGCAATCAACGGGATCGGGACATGACACGGAACCCCCTCCCGTGCCATAATAATCAAGTGGACAGCACCTGAGGGTGGGGAGCTGACATCATCTCCCAGCCCTGAAGCCTCACCTTCCACATCGCGAGCTTCTCCTGAGGCCCCAGTTATTGCACCGGCAATGTCTCACTCCCGCTGCCCCCACCCCGCCCCATCCCAACAACAGCAACGGCAGTTGGGGTGCAGTGCCGGACGCTGGCTTGGCATATATCCGGGGAGGTTCATGCCCACTGGCACTGGAAAGGGAAGGGCGGGAGTAAAAAAGGGGGGAATAGTCCCAAGGGTGGTGTAACATGCGGGCGTGGACAGGGCAGAGGTCGTGGCCGAGGAAAGTACAGGGTCTTTTTGTTGTAACTGAAGTTTGATTTGTAAAAGTTAATTAAAGTTATAAAAGTTTTGTTGAAGTTGTTATTAAAGTTGTTACAGTTGTTTTATTGTTACAAGTTTTACAAAGTTTCGAAATTGTATATATTTTACATTTTTACATAAATGTTTGAACTAAATTTAACCAATCTTGTACAGTGTCAAACTTTCGGGCTAACAGTCATCAGGTCCCAAAACGCAGCTCTCCACATTCAAGCAAAGCGTTCATTTCTGAGCTGCTGCAGTAACAATTTTGCAGTGGCATACGCTCCACGTGTCCTCCGCTGTGTGTTGGGGGGGCTAGTGCCATGGCTTCATCTGCAAGCTCCTAATCTTCCTCCTGCCCCTCATTGTCCTCTTCTTCCTCCTCTGTGTCCTGCACTCTCTCCTCAGGTGGTCCCACAGACCCTGTGGCAATTCCTGTCCCCGCATGATTACTAAATTATGCAACATGCAGCACACCCCTGTGAACTGAGTAACCTGCCTCAGGGTGGTATTACAGCCTGCCCCCCGAGTGGTCCAAGCATCAAAAGCGCTGCTTCAGCACTCCAATTGTCTTTTCAATTATGTTACGTGTGGCTAAATGGCTCTTAGTGTATCGTTGCTCAGCTTCTGTCTGAGGGTTCCGCGGGGGGGTCAAGAGCCAGGTGGCGAGGCCGTACCCTTTGTCCCCCAGCATCCAGCATTTACCTTGTGGCTCAGACTTCAACAGGTCGGACACAGTGCTCTCCCGCAAGATGTGCGCATCATGGATACTGCCTGGAAAGTTGGCATTCAATGCCATTGTCCACTGTGTCTGGTCGCATACGAGCTGCACGTTGAGGGAGTGAAATCCCTTATGGTTTCGGAACACCTCCACCTCCTGTAATGGTGCTCGCAGGGCAAAATGGGTACAGTCAACAGCACCCTGCACCTTGGGAAAGCCAGCAATGCGTGCAAATCCCAAAGCCCTGTCACTCTGTGCCTCCCTGGTCATTGGGAAGTTTATAAATCTGGCCTGCTTCAGTTACCTGTCGAATGCGACGATGAGTAGTGTGCTGAGAAATAGCGCATATACCCCCAACTGATGCCTGAAAAGAGCCACATGCATAAAAGGAAAGTGTCGCAGTCACTTTTGTCATGTATTCAACCAGCATTGTAACCCATGTATAATCTGACCGAAGTTGTACACTGTGAGAACAATGACCACTAGGTGGTGAACTTGTGGGAGACACTCCTAACCTGGACCTTCAGGTATAAAAGGGGAAGCTCCACCCACTTCCATCAGTTGAGTGCTATGGAATAAAGGACAGGTCACAGACTGACCTTCTCTCAAGCATGGGCCTCGTGTGCATTTATACTGTATAGCAAGGACGTATCAACTTTCATCTCCACAGAGAGTGCAGTAATGTTGCTGGTACTGGGCTGCAGGTCTGCCTTAATGAGCCGACAAATCTCAGTGATGACCTCTTTTCGGAAGCGTTGTCAATCGGTCAAGTGCAAGTGAAGATTCTTTGTGGGTAAGGCCTCATCTCCTCCTCATCATCATCATTCTACAACCTCTCCCATTACCCTTATAACTCTGCTGAATAAACTTCCTCACATCTGGTTCCTTCTGACAGGTTGTCAGCAATACAGGCTGAGATAATGCCAATCAAAATCGCACTGTAAAGTCACTGTTCACCTCAGAGATACAGAGCTGCTGCTTTAGCTGACAGTTCCCGATCACTAAAATGGTGGCTCCGTGCACTCCGCCCACTCCCGCCCACTTACTATCGCGTAAAACCACCTTCTCCTGGACGGTATGCAGCTCCGCTGGTATGTCGGTGGGATGCGATGAAAATCGCACTTTTTGGGCGGTACGCGGGCGGTCCTGCACGACGGACAGTGTGGATACCGCTCGGTGGTACGTCAATGATGAATATTCCGCCCAATGGTATGTCAGCGTTTTTTTTTAACCAAAATCGCATTTTTTGGGCGGTACGCCAGCGGTAGGGGGCAGTATGTCGGTATGTGTATAAATAATTCATGTTTCTAGAAAAAAAAACATGTATCGTAATGTGAAATGGTCCCAGTTTTCGGAAGAAGATTTCAATGACTGCTTTCTGGAGGAGGCGACTATCATTTCATCATTTTGATAACACAGGCAAGTGATATAATTATGTTTGCTGCGATTGGATTCTTATATTTTTTGCATTGCAAAAATGGCACAAAATATAGATGGTGAGGCCCATCTCGCTCATTGTTCGATCGAAATCTACAGACGCACCATTGAATTGTTTTTTAAATAATTCCAGAGTAAACTAGCGATTAAAAAACAGGGATGCTCAAGAGCCAGAATTAGAGGAGCGCAGTCATCACAGGGTGTTGTGGGGCTGGAGGAGATTACAGTCAGAGGGAGGGGTGATGCAATGGAGGGATTTGAAAACAGGATGAGAATGATAAAATCCAGGAGCCAATGTAGTTCAGCGAGCACCGGGGTGATGAAGCAGAAGAGAGGATGCTATCAGGAGAGGGGAGGGAGACAATCAACAGATTGTGCAGGTGATCAGGGGTCATTGTGAGGAGGGCAGACAATAAGAGGGGATTTGGTGGGGGCCAATAATGGTCTCCGAGACTGCTGTGGAGCCAAAAAAGATGGCATGAGCATTTTGATGACTCCTGAACAGGGAAGGTCTGGCCCCCTGGTCACTGATCAATTTTAAAAGGGGTCCTCTAACAGGCGTTAAGGTCCTTAATTTACATATTCAAGGGGCCATCCAGCAGGCCTAAAAAAATGGGGTCCATGAATTTAGTGGTAGGACTAATGTCTGCACTGATTGGGCGCAGGGCAACCCACAGCTCTATCCCTTATTTTTTTGCTTAACTTTCACTTTCCTTTCTCAGCAGGTTTAGGTCTCTCTGCATTACTTCCTGGGCAAGAAGATCGACAAACAACCAGAGAGAGCTGGCCATTGGAAGATGCACAGGCACATAACATCATTCGTCTGATCATTTTGCTCAGTTCATGGCACTTGAAATGACTAAGTATTAACTATTCAGTGGTTGCTCTGCAGTCACGACTAAAGGTCATAGTGTTGATTAAGATAAGACAGTTTCTTTCACTCACTTTGCACTGAAGTAGTCCCAGTGTATAAGAACATAAGAACATAAGAACTAGGAACAGGCGTATCCGGCATTCAATAAGATCGTGGCTGATCTGATCATAGACTCAGCTCCACTTTCCCGCCCGCTCCCCACAACCGCTTATCGTTTAAGAAACTGTCTTAAATGTATTTAATGTCCCAGCTTCCACAGCTCTCTGAGGCAGCGAATTCCACAGATTTACAAACCTCAGCGAAGAAATTTCTCCTCATCTCTGTTTTAAATGGGCAGCCCTTTATTCTAAGATCATGCCCTCTAGTTCTAGTCTCCCCCATCAGTGGAAACATCCTCTCTGCATCCACCTTGTCAAGCCCCCTCATAATCTTATACATTTCGATAAGATCACCTCTCATTCTTCTGAATTCCAATGAGTAGAGGCCCAACCTACTCAACCTTTCCTCATAAGTCAAACCCCTCATCCCCGGAATCAACCGAGTGAACCTTCTCTGAACTGCCTGCAAAGCAAGTGTATCCTTTCGTAAATATGGAAACCAAAACTGAACACAGTATTCCAGATGTGGACTCACCAATACCCTGTCTAACTGTAGCAAGACTTCCCTGCTTTTATACTCCATCCCCTTTGCAATAAAGGCCAAGATACCATTGGCCTTCCTGATCACTTGCTGTACCTGCACACTATCCTTTTAAATGCAACATTTAGCTGGGTTCTTTGTTGAAAGTATCAGGAAAATCCCAGAAAGCAGAACAAAGCACGAGCTGGTCAGTCTGACCATGCAGTAATAAAATGGGTGCACTGCTAATTGATGAATATATATTCATCAAGTACTCAATTTGTGCTAAATAGATTGATTGTTGCAGTACCATAGTTTTCCTTGCACGTGCTTAATTGATACAGTCATGTCATTAAACTGGAGCTTTTATGGTCTTTTCAGTCTGCAAAGTTTTGCGTTGAGCTTGCTGCAATCGTGAAATGTAAGTCTGGGATGTTGGAAGTTTACACAATTTGATCACTGATCATCATTTCTATTAACATAAAAACCTAAACAACTGACTGAAGCTCAACTCCGTCTTTTGAGAAATGTTAAAAGGGTATCATGATAATTGACTCAGGAATGGTGAAAGGTGAGTATTTATGAGAATAGTTTACAAACGTCTGAGCAATTGCAAATAGCAACAGGTGGTCCAACATGGCAGCAGACACAGACACCGCAACAGCCTGACTGCCTGCCTCTCTTCCGCGCTTACATCCGAGCCAGGGTGTCCCTGGAGATGGGGCACGCGGTGTCCACCGGTACGCTCGCAGCCTTCCGCGAGAGATGGGCGCCGGAGGGACTGGAGTGCATCAGCACCCCCCGGGAGCCAAATTTTAATTTGATTTTATATGTTTTAAAGTTTAATTTGTTTTATTGCCGGGTTTTAGTGTCCCCACAAAAAAAAACAGACACCGCAAGATCCTGCAAATCCCCTGGGAGGACAGACGCATTAACGTCAGTGTCCTCGATCAGGCCAACATCCTCAAGCATCGAAACACTGGCCATACTCAACCAACTCCATTGGGCAGGCAACATCATCTACAATGTTATGTATGTAATAACTCGATAGACTGAATACTGTAAACTAACACAGGTCCAAACCTGGCTCTGCTTTATTCGGGCCCAAAGTGATTACATTACATGATGGCTTGCCTTTTATACCCGGGCCGCACACATGTGCGTACAGCCCAATGACCTCTGACAGTGGCGCCACCTGGTGTCTAGAAACCCCAAGAATACATACATGACACACATGCCTGACACAAGACTCCCAAAGCAAGCGCTCTACTTG
The DNA here is from genome assembly GCF_044704955.1 of Pristiophorus japonicus. NCBI lineage: Eukaryota > Metazoa > Chordata > Chondrichthyes > Pristiophoridae > Pristiophorus > Pristiophorus japonicus. Next base: position 6,647,516 of record NC_091988.1, on the reverse strand, counting down.
GAACTCCTACACGGCAGGCGAGCCCCAGGTGGGCAGAGGAAACGTTTCAAGGACATCCTCAAAGCCTCCCTGATAAAGTGCAACATCCCCACTGACACCTGGGAGTCCTGGCCGAAGACCGCCCTAAGTGGAGGAAGTGCATCCGGGAGGGCGCTGAGCACCTCGAGTCTCATCGCCGAGAGCATGCAGAGGACAAGCGCAGGCAGCAGAAGGAGTGTGCGGCAAACCAGTCCCACCCTCCCTTTCCCTCAACAACTGTTTGTCCACCTGTGACAGAGACTGTAATTCCCGTATTGGACTGTACAGTCACCTGAGAACTCATTTTTGGAGTGGAAGCAAGTCTTCTTCGATTTCAAGGGACTGCCTATGATGAGACACAGAACCCCGTTCAAGACTTTCATTAGCAATACATTTTTAGGCATGTCTCGATTTTTCTTATATTGCAGTTGGAACCTGTTCTTTACAATATTACATTGCATCACTCTCCCTTATAGGCAAGTATGCCAGCTTGCTATCAATTGGGCTGTCGCCTATTTACTAACACTTTTTAGTTGAGATCCTTTAAGTTGCATAGATAAGTGTATTTATTTGGCAGGCAAGCAGAGCAAATAATCAATCAGTGAATGTCAGAATGACCTCAGGCTAGGCTGCAGACAGATGGTTCGAAACATAGAAACATAGAAAATAGATGCAGGAGTAGGCCATTCGAGCCTGCACCACCATTCAATAAGATCATGGCTGATCATTCACCTCAGTACCCCTTTTCCGCTTTCTCTCCATACCCCTTGATCCCTTTGGCCGTAGTTCTGTGTCACATTTCTGTGAAAACGCCAATTACAAATAATTCACATTCTCTGATATCACCCCCACAATCGGGACACAAGGCATTCTTCAAGAAAGTGCTCCCACCATCTTTAATCTCGCATTCAATAAATGTATTCATCAATCAGTTCATAGAGTAATATTGAGGCTTTGTTCATCACTGAAGAACTGGGGGAGGCCTTGACACTTCATGGGATCTATAGATATCTCCCTCATTTTACCTGGTACATGGCGGGTGATGATCAGTGTATTGACTGATTGATCTACATCGGAGTATTGCACTCAAGGTGCGGCGGGGGATCGTGGCGGAGGTGCGGCGAGTGTTTGTGGCGGAGGAGCGGCGAGAGATTGTGGCGGAGGAGCAGTGAGGGATCGTGGCGAAGGTGCGGTGAGTGTTTGTGATGGAGGAGCGGCGAGAGATCGTGGCGGAGGTGCAGCGAATGAGGGTCCGGGACCCAGAAGAGCCGAGGGCCCAGGGGCAGAACGGGCCAGTCCACACTGCGATACGTGTGCGCACTGGGTGTGTGCAGCAGAGCGGGTCTCCAGTCATCTTGGTTCAACCCTTGCCACTGGACAAAGGCCCAGCTCTGTTGAACCCGTGTGGTGGCTGGTATGCAACGGTCACTCCACGTTAAAAAAATCCACGCACAGGCATCTTCCAACCCCTTCAATTCGAATTCATGGACTGGAACATCTGTGAACTCGTGGAAGCAAGTCATCCTCGTTCGAGGGAACGCCTATGATGATCATCATCAAACTGTAATCTGAAGAATACTACACATAGAAAACCAAACGTGCAGGGGTCAGATCAGTGTTGCTTTGGGTGGCCATTCACTTCTTCTTTTAGCAAAGCCCACTCAGCAACAGCAGCACCACAACGATAGCCAGATCCGCTGTTTCCAGAGGCTTGAGCCCGCATCCCCTTAACATCGAGCATTTCCATCATGATTATTGGATTTAGTATTATACAACTAGATGTCATCTTTCAACCAGAGAATGTGGCAGAAAATTGAATAAAATGACTAGTAATTTCTATCAAATGTTGATATTGCTTCTGCTGACAACTAAAAGCTGGTACTGTAAACAGACATTTAAAAGCAGGCCGACGTCATCGGGGAATGTTTGTTTTATAATGGAATTTATTTTTCTGTTGTGGGCTCTGTTTTCAAAACTATGGAACTCTCTCTAGTTAACGAGATAGAGCATGAAGGCATTGTCTGTGCAGATCGTATAATCCTGTGCTTAAATAATTGGTGTCTATTGTTTCAGAAAGATGCTCTTCATTAATGCTGTAATGTTGGACTGAGCTGTAAACTCTCTATCTTATGCTTTTGATCTTTTTTCATTGCTTACTGCACGCTTTTTGATTTTGCAGATTAGGACACATTATGCTGATTGGCATAGCCGTCCCTATACACTGTGGATGATTAGGTATGCAGTAATTGCATTTAACCACATATGCCTTGCTGGAAGATTTCAGCTTCAAGTATAATAGTTTGCTATTTAAAAAAAAAATCAAATTGATACTGTGGTCAAAGTACAAGGTCCGTGCAATACTTTGACACAAATATTGGCTGAGTAAAATCATCCGTTTTGATCCAATTAATTTTCATGTTACAGAGACAAATGAGTTCAATGTGCTCTCTGGTGAACTAACAATGGTTTGATGACACAAATTGAAGCAATGACAATGTTTTAAAGATGGGCCACTTTTAAGTGGAGCGCCGTTTTATATGCAAAGATCAAAATTCCAAAACCACATTGAAATACTACATAGATTATTAACTTTATAAGGTTACATAAAATCATACATTTTGTTTCATACCAATTAAGTAATAGAATTTCAGAATACAGGGTACTCCTAGAAATTGTGCTGATTATGCAGAGTGCATGAGTTATTTCCAGATAAGATACTGATGAAAATTCACTCAATTCTATTGCAGAGATGAATACACGTGTGCAATATTGGGACTGACATGCCGAGAGGACATGGCCAAGTATTGCTTGAATTCTCATAGGTGTGCTTCTTTAAGAGGAGTCACATCAACCAGGGTTGTTTGATGATCATTCCAATCCACGCCGTTTAGAATTATTTTATCTCAAAGTTATATTTATCGTACTCAACTCACCTGCTATTAGTGGACACACAGTTATTTATATGAATGTGGCTTTTGAGTTTTCTATATACAAGTTTCAATAATTTTCTTTACAAATAATCCAACACTTCCAAAGACTACTTGAGACATACATTACTATTACACACCCTTACAAAACAGCTGTCAGTTCTTATCCTTGCGCCTATTATCTTTCTACGTGTGGGACATGCAGCAGATGGAGGAAGATTGGAGAATATACTAGTTACATGGTTTTCTCTGCAATCTAAATTATGTTATCACTGTACAAGGTTTGTTCCTGGCAAGCATTGCTTAAAAATCAACATGAAGTTGTGAGAAGTTGGTAAGAATTTTTCATTGTTAGATCTCTAACCACTTCATGCAACAATTTCATCCAACAAAGAGCAACTGCTTCTGATTAATTTGAAAGTAACTAATGTAGCTATTTTGGCTGCATACAATCCAATATATTATTTATTCTAGTGATGTTATATGTGATGCTAACATGGAGAATATTATTATTTTCCAATTAAGAAACTTCAACTCTTTCACTGTTGAACAAAAGGAAACAGCATATTTGAAGAAGGTATTTTTTATGGTTAATGCTGTGGTGATTACTTCTACTTAAAACAGTGCACACTTCTACTTAAAACAGCTGTTTTATGTTAAGTTCACCATTCTCCTCATCCTCAAACATATTCTCCTCATCCCCAACCATATTCTCCTCATCTTCAACCATATTCTCCAAACTCACACCGTCTCAATACTGCTACTTTCCAGTTGCCTGACTGACTGCATCTGTTCCAATCTGCAAATACCGTGACCAGTACTTAAACCGGAGTTGCATCTTAAGCACTTGCTACGTTTTCAAAACAAATAAGCTTCCAAATAATTCAATTTCCTGGGCTCCTGTGTTTGGTCAGTATATCCTCTATTTCAGCAGCTCAGTGTCGGCTGACATAATCAAAAGGCACTGCATTTGGACTGCATCTGTTCCTTATCATCTATTTGTGCATTCAGGTTGGGTTTGGTTGGCTAATCATGAGCTACTGTCCTCATCGATTCTATACAAAGCAATTGCTAAACCATAAGAGAATTCTGGTTGAATTCTGGAAAGAAAGATTGCAGTTCCTGTTGTGATCAGTCTGAAAGTGAACTACATTCATGCCAATGATAAGGATTGGACAAATCCTGGTAATGAGGCAAGAGACAAATCTAATTGCTACCCAAGTGCTTTCAGCAGAGGTCAAATAACTCGATGACTCAGCTTTCTCTCACCATTAGGGCTCCATTGAATCTTCCTAATATCCCTTCATAGTCCATGTAATTCCAAGTATCCCTCATGTGCTGCTATTTCTTGCTTTCACTCTTGCAATGTGAGGCACTTCTCGACATTCAGTGCATCGGAACAGGAGTAGGCCATTTAGTCCCTCAAGCCTTGGCCCCAAATTAATTACCCATGGAAGCTCTATGTATTCATTCCCAATTCCCGCACCCTTTGTCTATATCCGTTAATGCTGTTACTTCTCAGCAAACATAGATGCATAGAAACATAGAACCTAGGTGCAGGAGCAGGCCATTCGGCCCTTCGAGCCTGCACTACCATTCAATATGATCATGGCTGATCATTTTTGCAACTTCAGTACCCTATTCCTGCTTTCTCTCCATACCCCTTGATCCTTTTAGCCGTAAGGGTCACACCTCACTCCCTTTTGAATATATCCAACGAAATGGACTCAACAACTTTCTGTGGTAGAGAATTCCACAGGTTCACAATTCTCTGAGTGAAAAAGTTTCTCCTCATCTCGGTCCTAAATGGCTTACCCCTTATCCTTAGACTGTGACCCCTGGTTCTGGACTTACCCAACATCAGGAACATTCTTCCTGCATCTAACCTGTCCAATCCCGTCAGAATTTTATATGTTTCTATGAGATTCCCTCTCATTATTCGAAATGCCAATAAATATAAGGCTAGTCGATCCAGTCTTTCTTCATATGTCAGTCCTGACATCCCAGGAATCAGACTGCTGAACCTTTGTTGCACTCCCTCAATAGCAAGAATGTCCTTCCTCAGATTAGGAGACCAAAACTGCACACAATACTCAAGGTGTGGTCTCACCAAGACCCTGTACAACTGCAGCAAGACCTCCCTGCTCCTATAATCAAATCCTCTCGCTATGAAGGCCAGCATGCCATTTGCTTTCTTTACTGTCTGCTGTACCTGCATGCCTACTTTCAATGACTGATGTACCATGACATCCAGGTCTCGTTGCACCTCCCCTTTTACTAATCTGTCACTATTCAGATAATAATCTGCCTTCCTGTTTTTGCCACCAAAGTGGATAGCCTCATACTTCTCCACATTATACTGCATCTGCCATGCATTTGCCCACTCACCTAACCTGTCCAAATCACCCTGCAGCCTCTTAGCATCCTCCTCACAGCTCACACTGCCACCCAGCTTAATGTCATCTGCAAACTTGGAGATGTTACATTCAATTCCTTTATCTAAATCATTAATATATATTGTAAATAGCTGGGGTCCCAACACTGAACCTTGCGGTACCCCACTAGTCACTGCCTGCCATTCTGAAAAGGACCCGTTTATTCCCACTCTCTGCTTCCTGTCTGCCAACCAGTTCTCTATCCACATCAATACATTACCGCCAATATCAAGGTGCCCTAATTTTGCACACTAATCTCTCATGTGGGACCTTGGCAAAAGCTTTTGGAAAGTCCAAATACACCACATCCACAGGTTCTCCATATCCACTCTACTAGTTACATCCTCAAAAAATTCTAGAAGATTAGTCAAGCATGATTTCCCTTTCATAAATCCATTCTGATTTGAACCGATCCTATCACTGCTTTCCAAATGCACTATTACATCTTTAATAATTGATTTCAGCATTTTCCACACTACCGATGTCAGGCTACCTGGTCTATAATTCCGTTTTCTCTCTCCCTCCTTTTTTAAAAAGTGGGGTTACATTAGCTACCCTCCAATCCATAGGAACTGATCCAGAGTCTATAGAATGTTGGAAAATGACCACCAATGCATCTACTATTTCTAGGGCCACTGCCTTAAGTACTCTGTGATGCAGACTAACAAGCCCTGGGGATTTATCAGCCTTCAATCCCATCAATTTCCCGAACACAATTTCCTGACTAATAAGGATTTCCCTCAGTTCCTCCTTCTTGCCAGACCCTCGGTCCCCTAGTATTTTCGGGAGATTATTCGTGTCTTCCTTAGTGAAGACAGAACCAAAGTATTTGTTCAATTGGTCAGCCATTTCCTTGTTCCCCATTATGAATTCACCTGATTCTGACTGCAAGGGACCTACAATAGTCTTCACTAATCTTTTTCTTGTCACATATCTATAGAAGGGCCGAATGGCCTACTCCTGCACCTATTTTCTATGTTTCTATGTTTACATTAGTCTTAACTAATCTTTTTCTCTTCACACATCTATAGAAGCTTTTGCAGTCAGTTTTTATGTTCCCTGCAAGCTTACTCTCATACTCTATTTTCCCCCTCCTAATTAAACCCTTAGTCCTCCTCTGCTGAATTCTAACTTTCTCCCAGTCCTCAGGTTTGCTGCTTTTTCTGGACAATTTACATGCCTCTTCCTTGGATTTACTAGCCCTAATTTCCCTTGTTAGCCACGGTTGAGCCACCTTCCCCATTTTATTTTTACGCCAGACAGGGATGTACAATTGTTGTAGTTCATCCATGTGATCTTTGAACGCCTGATATTGCCTATCCACCGTCAACCCTTTAAGTATCATTCGCCAGTCTATCCTAGCCAATTCACGACTCATACCATCAAAGTTACCTTTCTTTAAGTTCAGGACCCTAGTCTCTGAATTAACTGTGTCACTTTCCATCTTAATGAAGAATTCTACCATATTATGGTCACTCTTCCCCAAGGGGCCTCGCACAACAAGATTGCTAATTAATCCTCTCTCATTTCCAAAGACAAAGTATTAATCTCCCTTTTTGAATAGCTCAATTGATTCTGCATCTATATTTTCTGGGCTGGTGCATCCTCATTCTCATAACCTATTGTATGAAGGAATGTTTTCTGGAATACACTTTTGACAGGCTTAATTCTACAGAGAATAGCTGTTCCATATCTAGGCTCTCAATTTCCTTCTTTCTTTTGAAATATCCCTGTTGTAGGGCATTAGGCACCTGCTGAATATATCTATACACGTATATGTTTAAAATGGCCAAATATAAAATGGCTGTCAGGAGGGCTCCCCCAAGCATGATGGGAACTCAGTTAGTCAAGCAATGAATTGCTGACTGAGGCTGACCGAGCAATGACCCTGTGAGGCCCACTACCAGGAATGCCTTGGATCAACAGCTCGAGACAAAATAACGACAACAAACCATTATAGTGCCTGGTTTGGAATGTCCTTAATCAATGACTCCACACAGCAGAGCCCCGAGGAACAGAGATAAGGGGGGCCTGCATCACATAAGAGGGTCATGAATCAGCCCGAGCTGACAAGAACCGAACATATAGCCCCTGAGGTATCAGGGGAATTCTATTGGGTTAAAGAAACCTATATGTAATCTATAATCGTTATGATTGGATTGTGTCCAGCCGAAGTGGGCTGAAGTAACTGTAATGAACTATTGCAAAACATATAAATATCGATGAATTTCTTTGTTCGGTGGAGTGGAGTGCCTGGAGTTGAACCAGAGGCTCTCTCCCCGCCGGCGTAATAAAAGCCGTTTTGGCATTGAAACCGACCCAGAGTGTCGAGTGATTCTTGCAGGAAAACATTCGCGCTAACAGTGGCGTCACGAACAGGATTTCCCAGAGTTGCTGGACGCTCTTGGAAAAACCCGGGTGAGTATAAAAAATGTTTAATTATAAAGGGTGTGGGAGGTGGAAGCCGGTTGATCGACACGAGGAGACGGTCTAATATCTCAACCGCCTAGCCTGAGCCTGAATTAAGAGGACTTTTGTCTCACATGACGGCCAGGAACTAAGTAGGAGTAGGGAACACACTTAGACCGTGGGATCGTGATACTGAGCGACACTTTCCAGACCGAGTAGTGTGATTTGAAAATATGCCCCGGAGACCAGGCGGTGCACAGCGACCAACGGAAACTAAACCTGCGAACAGGGTCGGACCGACAGACAAAACGGTGGTAGGTAGTCGTTAAGGAGGCGGAGGGCACTACGGGAATTGCTTAAACACGTTTTAAGAATTGTATAAGTTTGTGTAACAGCAGAACTTGTGACCTGACAGTAGCCAGGAGACGGTCTACTACAAGTTACGCTCGGTAGAAAGCGGACCTCTGAGAGTAGATTCCTAACGGTTCTAGTCCTCCCCAGGAATGGCCAATAAAGAAAATAACCTCGAGTGGGGACCAGAAGGGTCCCTTACCCGCCACCTGGCGGAAAAACAAAAGAAACTAATTGAGAAAATGATTAAGTCAGGATGGGACCCCCAGGACCCGCCAGCAAATCAGCGGGAATGGTGGGAGAAGGAAAAGAAAGATAAAGATGAAAAGGCTGTGGTCTTGATACTGCGAGCCCATGTAAAATTAACAGAGGAAGTAAATCAAAATGTAAGAAATTTTTTTAAAAACTGATAGTGATTACCTTAAGTGAAGTATGGATCCAAGAATAGAGCCAGCTAAACAATAAACTTTGTTGAATGAAAAGAGACTTTTGTGAATGTCTGTCTAGGAATAAGATAAAGAACAGAAAAGGGAAACTGTAATGCCTTTAAAAAAAAAGAAGCCTGTGTGGGTGTGTTGAGGCTGCAGGCTGGGGAAGTAAGGTCCCATTTTTCCTTTGTGTAAAACCTTGACGCGAAAGCTTGTAGCTCAGTAAAGAAATTTTTACACATGCTGCGTCAGAAGCTAAAGCTTAAAAAAAATTTAATTTATGAGATACTGTATCACAAAATTGAAGTTACAGAGCAAAAGATTAAAGTTTTTGATCAGCTTCTAAAACAGAAATTAGGATGGGAACAGTGAAGAATTAATTTTGTTGTGAAGGTTTCAAGTACCACTGATTAAGAAAAGGCACAACAAAATGCGATACATTTAAAACAAAAAGTTAAATCTGATCTCTTTAAAAAAAAAGAAATAAAACTAAAAGGTTTGAAAAAAAGATGTAACGTACTAAATAAGTGCTGAAAAACGTGTGTTTGGGACGGAAAAAGACAACTTACTAAATACTATTTGATGTTTGCTGTGAAAAAGATATTGGTTTAATTGGGGAAAGAAAAAAAAATTGGAAGAGGTAAAAGACACTCTACATTGATAATGATTTTAAATTACGAGAAAGTTTCACTGCAGTTTGAAAAATTTTCCAGAATAGACGGTGTTTATCAAGAAAAGTCCCGAACAGTCTAAACAAGCAGGAGGGTTTTGAAAATAACCGAGGAGAAAAGATTTAAGCTATGCGACTCAGTAGAGAGAGAAATAAAACACAAGATTAAAAAAAAATGAAATATTGGAATGTATACAGCTTGTGTGAAAATTGGATTTCAGTCTCTCATTTAAAAAAAAAATCTTTGGCAAGTACTTGAATTAGAAGTTTAGAAAATTTGGAGTTTAATCTAAAATGCTGTCTTTCCTGATGAGAAGATTTTTATTATGACCACTTTATTAATGATTTCTGCTGTTTTAACGGATTCCTAATTTCTAAGCAAGTTTTGAAGGCACAAAGATTTGGATGATTACGTGAAGTCACATAATGACATCAGGCTTTCTTACAAACCTGTAAAGGAGTTAACCCTTTCCATTGACAGCTGTTTTACACTGGACCTTAATAATTTGAATTTCTTACTAAAATAAAGAAGAATCACCTGACAGACAGAGGAAATGGTGGGATCGTCAGAATAAAAATAAAACAGAACTAGCTGGTCAAGAATTAAAAGTTAAGATAAACAGGCTGGAAGAGATTTTTAAAAACGGGACTAGACGGATAGTGCAGTGTGCAGTCATAGCACCATCACCTATGGCAATCGAGCCAAGGTGTAGTTCCACAAACCCAACCTAACAGTAAAGCAGACTGGAATGTTTGGAGGAATAGTGGTGGCATTGGTGTTGATTGGAGTTTGGATAATATTTTGATGGGTCATCTTGCAGGCTCGAGCACAGCAGGCTCAAACGCAAAACCGACGGCAGCCCAGACAGGGACATGAAGTGATAGAGATGGTACAACTATAAAGAATATGGTTAACCTAATCCTTACCTCCGATTCCACAGAGTGACCGCGACACAAGTAGACCAGAACCTAACACCTGGTGACGACCAGGCTGTCTGTTTAAAATTGCAGATAAAACTCACCGAGATGGGACCGCGGCAACTGATTCAACTCATAATATTGGGAACCTTAAGACGCACGCAAACACTGGATGATACCAACGGATTGCAGTGCACTCAAGAAATAAACAACGACATGAACTATGGAGTCTTGTTTAATTTAACGGATGGAATGTGCATCCCAGCAGCCAAGGACTGGAGCAAGGACAGGACTTATTTTAATGCATGGCTGCAAGTGAACCTGAATAAGGACAAAGTGTGCGTGCAATGCTCCACGGGTACAAGGAGCAGTTGCATTGGGCGAAGGGAGGCCAGGGGGCTCGATAAATGTATTTGGGATAACGTGTGCGCCCCCTGCCCAACCACAACCATTAATCACCCACAAACAGGGGGTGGGGCTGTGTGGATACTACGAGGAGGTCGAGGCTGCCGCAATATCGTTGTATGTCGGCTTCTCACCCCCTCCGACACCGCGCCCCATAAGAACCACCACACAGCCTGAGGAATTGCCATGCCCCATAACTACTAAGGGACCAGAAAATGGGATCGTAATGTACAACGAAGGGGAATTATTGTATGATAATGTTAAGCATGAAATTGTGCCTGTCCTGATCAATATTTCAGGCATCCAGATGCTGGAATACTGTACAGAACAGTCAAGGAAAATGTACAATGTATTAAGTAAAGTTGTAATGCAGCAGGCTGCCGATGCAATCAGTGCCAGTAGATTCCGAGGACAGGGGTCAGACCCCAGGATAAAGAGGGGAATAGTTAATGATATTGCTACCGACTTCAATACAGGGACCTCTGTAGTAAACTCGATAGACATACAAGGGTTAAACGAGAGGGTGGAACAGCTTAGAGGGGTGATGAAGGGGTTATTAGAGAGGATGGAGCAAAACCAGGAAGACCAAGCCAACCTAGGAAAGGAGGGTGCCGAAATCCAGTTGGATGGCATCTCAGTCCTGGAAGCTCACGCCAAAACCATCAATCACCTCATTGATAGAGAAAAAGATACCGGAAAGCAAAGACAGGGGCAACTCTGTCACGCTTATGGTCTGTGGATGGTGGGACAGATCCGCCACAATCTCGATCAGATCCAAAGCGGGGAGGTACCCGATTGGATAGACAGTTCACATTTGGCTCAGTTGGCTAACCAGAGGGGGACACTGGATAATTGTACTCTGAAGGGACTGACCCGAGTATACCCAGTGATTCCAGACTGCCAGATGGGTAGGACTACTGGGATAGGGGTAGTCCTGATGATCCCTATAGCCACACCGGACTCAGGGCCGTTCCCCCTGTACCAACTAGAGAATATCGGAGTAATACGGGAAAATGTCTCCATCCGTTACTATCTGACCACCACCTCCGCCGTTCGCCGAAACGACATACTAACCGGGATTTCCCCTAACAGAATGCAAGCAAAGGGGGGAGATCACAGTATGTCCTCACCCGGTAGGCCGAGGTGAGCTAGACGAGTGCGGGTTTAACCGAACCGACGAGTGTGTACTAGAAATAGCGCCCGCACACATGCACTTCGCGAGGGCAGGCTACGGAGGAAAGGAAAGATACTGCGTCTCTACCACAGAGCGTTCATACCAGTATAATGACTTGCAGTGCCCGATACCACAGCCGAACTTTTGCTTTGCGCCGCTACGCCCTGTCACGATCGGGCAAGCGCATATCACCCAGGTTAGGCGCCGGAAGCCCGAAGTTATTAATGTAACCGATCAGCTCCACGATCATTTGCAGGATTATGACGAGCCAGATCAGGTCCCTATCCCACATCTAACCAAAGTATTATGGGAATTGAGGCTCAGGGTGGGTCAATCCGTGAAGCTCTACCACCAACTGCAAACTAAAATCAAAGTACTGGAAGAAGACATCGAGGTAGACTTACAAAGTCAGAGTTGGTGGAGAAAGGTCTGGGACTGGGGAATGAATGTGAACATCCATCCTTGGATTCGAATAATTTCACACATACTGGTCGGGATACAATTGATCTTAGCAATAACATGGGGCATAATGGCCTGCCAGGCATGCAGGCACCAAGCACAACGAAGAGGGACCCATGCCCGGTCCCTAGAGACTAAACAAGCCTGTCTAGTAGAGGGGCAGGAGGATTTGGCCTTTGTCAATTTGATCGAAGCAACCGGGACTCCTGAAACCGCGTGACTGGCCAGCACGTTGAGGCAGGGAGTACCGGGCCGTGCACAAAATCTAATGGAGATAGGGCGGTCGGTTGAAGGGGACTAGGACTAGTCCCTTTACCGAAAGTGGGGAATTGTTGTAGGGCATTAGGCACCTGCTGAATATATCTATACACGTATATGTTTAAAATGGCCAAATATAAAATGGCCATCAGGAGGGCTCCCCCAAGCATGATGGGAACTCAGTTGGTCAAGCAATGAACTGCTGACTGAGGCTGACCGAGAAATGACCCTATGAGGCCTACTACCAGGAATGCCTTGGATCAACAGCTCAAGACAAGATAAATATAACAAACCATTATAGTGCCTTGTTTGGAATGTCCTTAATCAATGACTCCACACAGCAGAGCCCCGAGGAACAGAGGTAAGGGGGGCCTGCATCACATAACAGGGTCATGAATCAGCCCGAGCTGACAAGAACCAAACATATAGCCCCTGAGGTATCAGGGGAATTCTATTGGGTTAAAGAAACCTATATGTAATCTATAATTGTTATGATTGGATTGTGTCCAGCCGAAGTGGGCTGAGTAATTGTAAAGAACTATTGTAAAACATATAAATATCAATGAATTTCTTTGTTCGGTGGAGTGGAGTGCCTGGAGTTGGACCAGAGGCTCTCTCCCCGCCGGCATAATAAAAGCCGTTTTGGCGTTGGAACCGACCCAGAGTGTCAAGTGATTCTTGCAGGAAAACATTCGCGCTAACAATCCCATATTGCCCCTTAACCTCCTGCTCTTCAGTAAATATAACCCAAGTTTACTCAAACTCTCATCATGGTAAGATTCTTTCATCCCAGGGTAAAAACTTGCTTAATTGTTGAAAGACCTTTTCCAAAGCCGATATATCCTTCTTAGAGTGCAGTGCCTAAAACTGCTCGTAGTACAATCGGGGACGTCTGACAAACAATGTCATTGTAGCCTTGCTTTATTTTCTGTCCCTCTTGTAAAGATACTCAGCATCTCATTAGGCATCCATGGCTTTATATTTTGTACCTCTTGCGGTGATGCATGGAAATTTAATGAGGTGTTGAGTTTCTTTACGAGAGATACAGAAAATAAAGCAATTAGTCTTCTTGATTGTTTCTTTGCATCTGTGAACTAGCTTTTAATAACTCATGTACCTGGATCCCTTTGTTTATCTACTCCCTAGTGCTAAAGGGATCAAGGTGTATGGAGAGAAAGCAGGAATGGGTTACTGAAGTTGCATGATCAGCCATGTTCATATTGAATGGTGGTGCAGGCTCGAAGGGCCGAATGGCCTGCTCCTGCACCTATTTTCTATGTTTCCCTATTGAGATTGTACTTCCATTTACAATTCTTACTTCCAAAGTGTTCTACCTGGTATTTGGCGGCACAAAACTGCATTTGGTAAAGTTCCATCTATTTACTTTGTCTACGTATGGCGGAGCAGGCTCGAAGGGCCGAATGGCCTACTCCTGCTTCTATTTCTTATGTTATAAGTCCATATCTCCTGCAAGTCCTCTCATTCTTGTTTTGCACCAATTAAGTCACTTTTATACATTGCTTGTTATATTGGTTTGGTGCTCCCTTGAGCACAGACCACGGAAAATATATCGGAATAAAATAGTCACATGTACTGGTAACAAAGTCACCTGGAAAAAACGTTCTTCCAACAGCAAGGTCGGCATCGACTGCAGCGAGGATTCCAGACTTCCGCAACGGCCTGTGGCCAATTTCCCAACCAATCTCTGCAGCATTGGCTGTGGGAGACTTTCAGTGAATGGAAGTGTGCCTTCTTAAATAAACTTTGATACCCAATTATTTGAAGATATCGTGTCCCTTTTTGAATTTTGACATTTTTGTCAGTTGCACTGCGGAAAGAGCTCTGTGAATTTAAGCCACTCCAAGTCACTACATTATAAATGATTAATAATGTAGAAATGAAATAATTATTGACTTTTGTTGTTGTAGATTATGAGGGCATAAAAAGCAAGCTAACCTTGTATTATTAATTTATTGAAAAGTTCTGGGTTTAAATGACTGAAGATTACAAATCTTCATTGACAGCAAAAATTTACCTAATGACATATGATCTGAGTAGATGGGCTGGAAACATTTTTGAGGTATTTGTATATGAATTTATTCGTAACTGACTGAAACAATAAGGATTCGTAAGTAAATCAGAGTTAGTAGAAAATATGTTTGTTGTGTTACTGGCTATGAGGTTGAGCATTGTGCGAAAATAGAGAAGTGGCTGTTTAAATTCTGAAATCCAAATTAAATGGGCTCAGGACATGTGATGTGGGAATATTAAAAGCAAAAATCCCAGGTGCAGGAAGATTGTAGTTGTTTTAATATTTGTAACAGTAATAGATTTTTAATAACTGCGAGTATAAACCTGGTCTTGGAGCAAAACATCATGGCACTGTCACTTTGACTATTATTTTTAAGCTTAAGTGGCGGTGGCATGAAAACTGACTTAAATGCAGAAAAATCATAATCGCTATCGATTGCGATGGGGCTGGAACTATGATAGCGAAGGTAACAGCAGTGCTGCGAACAAGTCCCAGCAAAGTATGGAGCGTTAAGTCACTTACTCCATAATTTCATTCATCTTTTGCACTGTTCAAGGATCCCTATGACATAGTTGTGCTGTTACAATGGCGCAAAACCCCAGGACAATTGGGGCCAATGTCTTTGAGGAACAATTCTCAGCGTCCTACTTTCCAACACTCTAGAGCAGAGCATATTCCTTCGTTTACTGTTGGGACAACGGAACACAACAAACTAGCTCAGTCCCTCAGAGACATGGCAGATGACTTAAAGAAAAATGTTGAGGCAGTTCCAAGTCCATCCCCAGCTGATTCGACTGTTGTAGGAACAGCCCTTCCATCTGCCTATTCGAAAGCTGTAATACAATAACTCACAAATAAATGTCTGTCACAAAAAAAAGTTTTAAAAAGTGGCAAACTAGCTTCTTTAGATCAATGCTTCCTGTAGTTGTATTTAAATTATTAACTGAAACAATGAAGGCTATATTTTCTTTTCTCTCAGGCTCATATTTAATACAATACTGTTTAGCATTTACTCGAAGGAGGTTCCCATTCAGATAACATACTTTGCTCTACCAATCTATGCAGTAGTTTTTTCCCTTCCTTGAAACCTAGCACTATAAAAGAAAGATTCAATTATTACTATAACAAATTAACACTTGCAGTAATATTTAACACTGGAGAAAACATTCCTTAATTCAGTAGAAGCATTCTCTCATTTGAGTTTCTCCAGTCAGTAACCTGAACTGTTTAATCTTCTGGACCCAATAAGCCATGTCCTTATTCTGCAATTAACAATTACTTGTGTACACAACAAAGTCACACTGTAGATTCATTCAGATTCAAATGCAAAGTTAGAATGTTACTAAATATTGACACTAAGGAAATAAATATATTTGGTACAATTATTTTAATGCAGACTTAACACACAAATAGCAACTGCAGGGAGCGTTGGTCTAAATAAACCATGCAGGCTTCTTTAAATTTGTCATTAGAACAGACAGCAATTTATTTATAAGCGCGTGCATTAACCGTCTCAGGATTGGCAGAATGCAGCGGCAGCCCCTGACTGTCGAACCAGCTATAAGCTGGTCCTCAAACCGTTTCATTGTTTTCGTCGAAATGAACAGTACCTTCCCCAAGGAGTTTCAGCTAATTTGTTGTGCTCTATTTTCCTGACAGCAGACAATATTATAGGGTTTAGTTAATCATACCATGCAATAACTTAACCTGGAACAAAATGTATAAAATTTGGTAATTTAATTGGATAGACTTAATTTGCATTCAACACAATAAATAATGTAATCACAACCAACATGAAACAAAAACTGGAATATTTTAAATTAAAAAAAAGATGTTCTGCATTGGCAGGTTAAGCTGACAGAGGGATGCAGTAAAAACAATCCCAAAACTCCTTTCTCTTAGGATATGGCTGGATTATTTAAGAATCAGCTTTCGAGCTTCCCAGTTGCCAGTCGATCTGGAATTCTGACCGAGGGAATAAATCCCACTCCTATTTCAGGCCTTTGTGGCAGCTGGAAGATAGTCCATTTTGGTCTGGGCCCATTTCCGGACCCAGTCTCGGCAACGTGTGATCAGTGCACGCCCCAACCAAGGGGGCCGAGGATCGAGCGGGATCAGTCCTCGGGCCTTATCAGCATACTCGGTGCGAGCTGCCAGGGCTAGTTGTGACCGAGTTGCCAGGGCAGAGGAAACGTTACAAGGACACCCTGATAAAGTGCAACATCCCCACCGACACCTGGGAGTCCCTGGCCAAAGACTGCCCTAAGTGGAGAAAGTGCATCCGGGAGGGCGCTGAGCACCTTGAGTCTCGTCGTCGAGAGCATGCAGAAATCAAGCGCAAGCAGCAGAAAGAGCGTACGGCAAACCTGTCCCACCCTCCCCTTCCCTCAACGACTGTCTGTCCCACCTGTGACAGAGTTTGTGGTTCTCGTATTGGACTGTTCAGCCACCTAAGGACTAATTTTTAGATTGGAGATGTTGTGTACCTGTAAAGCATGCACTCCCATGTTCCGCCACCAGGGAGCTCATCCCCTGAAGAACCAAGGGATGCTGGGATCCCTTTACAGATACACAACAGGAAGCAAGTCTTCCTCGATTCCGAGGGACTGCCTATGATGATGATGATGAGTTGCGCCTCCACTGGCAGCTGGCTTGAACAAAGGTATCAATGTCAGGCAAATTCCAGGAGGGGTGATTGGAGCAGACTTTGTGGAGGATGGTGGGGGCGGATGATGTTGCAGAGGCATGGCAATTGGAACTCCTGTGGAATCAGAAGAGAACTTACATTGGCGGCTGCTGAAGAATGTTAAAGGCCCAACGCCTGCTTTGTTCATCCCCAATGAATTTTAAGAAAGCTTCCTGTTTTGTATGTAATAACTCGATAGGCTGAATACTGAAAACTAACACAGGTACAAACCTGGCTCTGCTTTATTCGGGCCCCAAAGCGATTACATCACATGATGGCTGGCCTTTTATACCTGGGCCGCACACATGTGCGTACAACCCAATGACCTCCGACAATGGCGTCACCTGGTGGCTTGTAACCCCAAGCATACATACATGACAATATCTCCCTTTAAGATATCAGTAACAGTCTTTTTACAAATTGAGACGGTCCGGGTCTTTCTGCTCCCGAGTTGATCGTCTCAGTTCAACTCCAGCCTTGGGCGAGCGTTCTGAGTCTGTTGTGACTGGGGGCTGGGGCCGATCTGATGGGAGTGGTAATGACCATGTCAGGGATTGAAAGTTCAGATTCATTGATGACAGCGGAGTCCTCTGATGACTGAGGGTAGTTTGTTGGTCACTGATTGTGTCTTCCTCAGTCTGTTCCAGTTCATCCGTGTGCCGCAGCTTTATCTGATCAACATGTTTCCTGCATGTTTGCCCATTCTTGAGCTTGACGATAAACACTCTGTTACCCTCCTTGGCCGTAACAGTACCGGCGATCCACTTGGGACCTTGACCATAATTTAGTCCATACACAGGATCGTGAACAGAAATGTCGTGTGGCACAGCAGTGCGATCATGATACCACTGCTGACTTTGACATCTGTATTCAACATGATCGTTCAAGTCAGGGTGGACAAGAGAGAGCCTGGTCTTAAGACCTCTCTTCATCAATAGTTCAACAGGGGGGACCCCGGTAAGCATGTGGGGTCTTGTCCTGTAACTAAGCAATATACATGACAAGCGAGTCTGCAGTGAACCTTGAGTTACACGTTTCATACTCTGCTTGATGGTTTGGACAGCATGCTCTGCTTGACCATTGGATGGGAGTTTGAATAGAGCTGACGTCACATGTTTGATACCATTGAGTTTCATGAACTCTTGAAACTCCAGACTAGTGAAGCAAGGTCCGTTGTCGCTTGCAACGATGTCGGGCAGACCACGAGTGGTAAACATGACACGAAGGCTCTCAATGGTAGCTGTGGATGTACTGGATGACATGATTGTACACTCTCCCACTTTGAATATGTATTCACCACAACTAAAAATATCTTTCCCAGGAAGGGACCTGCAAAGTCGATGTGGATCCTGGACTATGGTTTCAATGGCCACGACCACAGACTCAGTGGCGATTCTGCTGGTGCTTTATTTGCTGCATGCAAGTGTTGCACTGATGCACACATGATTCCAGATCAGAGTCAATTCCAGGCCACCATACATGAGACCTGGCAATGGCTTTCATCATGACAAAACCGAGATGAGTGCTATGTGGATCATGTACAAATTTCTCTCTGCCTTTCTTAGGCACAACAACACGATTACCCCACAGTAAACAATCTGACTGAATGGATAGTTTGTTTTTGCGACGGTTGTAAGATTTGGTCTCATCGCCCATTTGCTTGGGTATGGCAGAGCAATCACCACTAAGGACATAATGTTTCACAACTGATAATATAGGGTCCTGGCTGGTCCAGGTCCTAACTTGTTGAGCTGTGACAGGGGTTCCTTCACTTTCAAAAGCATCCATAACTAACAGTAGGTCTGCAGGTTGTGGTGTCTCCACCTCCAGTGTGGGCAACGGCAAACGGCTCAGTGCATCGGCACAATTCTCAGTGCCAGGTCTATGGCGAATGACATAATCATAGGTAGATAATGTCAGCGCCCACCTCTGGATGCGGGATGATGCATTGGTATTGATACCTTTGTTTTCCGAAAACAATGAAATGAGTGGCTTGTGATTTGTTTCCAGTTCAAACCGAAGACCAAACAGATACTGATGCATCTTTTTAACCCCATACACACAGGCTAATGCTTCTTTTTCTACCATGCTGTAGGCTCTTTCCGCCTTCGACAAACTTTTAGAAGCATACGCAACAGGTTGCAGTTTACCCGATTCATTAGCTTGTTGGAGCACGCAACCAACTCCATATGACGAAGCATCACAGGCCAATATTAGACACTTACACGGATCATAGTGTACCAGCAGCTTGTTAGAGCAAAGCAGATTAGTAACTTTCCCAAAAGCTATACCTTAGGACGCACCCCAAACTCAGTTGTCGCCTTTTCTTAGCAGCATGTGCAGTGGCTCTAATAAGGTGCTCAATCTCGGTAGGAAATTACCGAAGTAGTTGAGTAGACCAAGGAACGAACGCGGCTCTGTCACATTCTGAGGCTTGGTGCATTTTTGAGGGCCTTGGTTTTTGAGTCCATGGGCCTGATGCTGTCAGCAGCAATTTTCCTTCCCAGGAATTCGACTTCCGGTGCCATGAAGACGCACTTTGAACGTTTCATTCTGAGTCCCATTTTGTCCAGACGATGTAGAACCTCTTCCAGGTGGTTCAGATGCTCGGCGGTGTCACAACCTGTGACTAGGATGTCATCTTGGAACACGATGGTTCTAGGGACGGACCAGTAGGCTCTCCATGTTCCTCTGAAATATGGCTGCAGCCGAGCGAATTCCGAAAGGACACCTGTTGTAGATAAACAGTCCTTTATGAGTTTTGATGCACGTAAGTTTCTTCGACGTCTCGACCAGCTCCTGTGTTATGTAGGCTGACGTCAGATCCAATTTAGTGAACGACTTCCCCCGGCAAACAGGTCATCAGCCTTCGGCAACGGATATTGATCCTGTTTCGAAACTCGGTTGATTGTAACCTTGTAGTCTCCACAAATCCTGACAGTGTCATCACTCTTCAACACAGGAACAATGGGGCTGGCCCATTCGTTAAATTTGACCGGTGATATGACCCCTTTACTCTGGAGTCTGTCCAGTTCGATTTCGACCTTCTCCCTCATCATGTACGGAACCGCCCAAGCTTTTTAATGGACGGGTCTTGCATCCAAGTCTACGTGGATCTGCACCTTGGCTCCCGTGAAATTGCCGATGCCTGTTTCAAACAGCGAGGGGAACTTGCTCAGCACTTGATCACATAGAATATCATCCTCTAACGACAACGCTTTGATATGGTTCCAATTCCATTTGATTTTTTCGAGCCAATTCCTGCCGAACAGCATTGGACCATTGCCTGGAACAATCCATAACAGCAAATCAAGAACCGCACCACCATACGACACCTTTATTGCTCTGCCAATCACCATTATGCATTCTTTAGTGAACGTACGCAACTTGGCATTGACTGGACTCAGCTTAGTCCTCACAGCCTTAGTACCCCACGGCTTGTCGAATATCCTCTGGCTCATTATTGATCGACTCGCACCCGTGTCCAATTCCATCGGTACCGGCACACCGTTAAGTTTCACTTTAGTCATTATCGATTGGCTCTTTGTTAGGAACGAATACAGTCCATACACTTCCTCCTCTGGTATCTCGGATTGTATATTCGGATCCGCGCTATACTGGTCATCATCCTCCACGTGGTGTGTCACAGCACACTTGCTCAGTTGCGGACACATGTGCTGGACATGCCCCAGCCTCGAACAGCCTTTACAAATGTACTGTTTAAACCGACATTGATGAGGCCGATGATTGCCCCCACAGACGGTGAAATCAGATTCATTCCCGTTGGCGGACTTTGGGCAGCCACAGGTTTCGCATATGCAGTCGAATGCAGCCATATGCAGCTCTGCCAAACGACAATACAATCTTGTTTACAGTACTTGCCGAGTTCCGATTTTTCGATGATATCTGCTTTAAATTTTTGTCCGTCGTCATGCATGCCTGGGCAATCGTGATGGCCTTGCTCAAATCCAGTGTCTCTGCCGCCAGTAGCTTACGCAGGATCACCTCGCGGTTGATGTCGATTACAAAGTAGTCCCGCAGCATGTCTCCCAACACGTTTTCGAACTTACACGGTCCAGCTAGACGTTTTAGGTCGGCAACGAATTCCGACACATCCTGGCCCTTAGAACGAATGTGCGTGTAGAATCGATATCGTGAAATGATGATGCCTTCGTCTGGTTTGAGATGGTCACGTACCAAAGCATACAATTCCTCATAGTCTTTGTCCATTGGACTTGCAGGCGAGAGAAGATTCTTCATGAGTCCATAGATTTTCGGACCGTAAACCGTGAGGAAGACGGCCCTGCGCCTAACTGCGTCAGTGGGTTCCTCCATTTTGTTGGCCACGAAGTACTGATCCAGGCGAGCTACAAAATCTGCCCAGTCCTCTCCCTCCACGAATCTCTCCAGAATTCCAATTGTGCTCATTTTTGCATGCGAAGGTTCTTAAGTTACCTCGTCACCAAATGTTATGTATGTAATAACGCGATAGACTGAATACTGTAAACTAACACAGGTACAAACCTGGCTCTGCTTTATTCGGGCCCAAAGTGATTACATTTGGGCTTGCCTTTGATATGTGGGCCGCACACACGGGTGTACAGCCCAATGACCACCTGGTGGCTAGTAACCCCAAGCATTCATACATGACACTTCCTTTAATAGACGTCAAGTCCCTAGTTTAGATATTTAAGGGGACTAACACCAGTTTGAAGCATCTGCCTGGGATGCCGAAGCAAAGGGTCCTGCAAATTTAACAGTGGGACCAATACCTGTGTAAATTGTGCGCAAGCCTGCCCACTGCTAAATTGGTATGCTTTGCGTCCATTTTATGCCCAAAGAACAGGTGCGTGGATGCCAATTTCTACCCCACTATGTTTGCAAAACTATGAAAGGAGCTTTGCCTCCATATTTGTGAGTTCAAATTTTAGGTCCTGTGACACCCTGGAAAAACACAGCGCAAGACTTTCCCTATTGGCCCTCGAGTGAAATTTACACAGCACAAAACACCATGCTTTTGCAATATTTGCAAATGGGTACCTAATTTTTATTTCATTGGTATTTAGCAGAGCTGCTGACATGTTTAAAGTAAAACAGGAAACAGTAATTTATAAACTTATATCTGCTACACTGAAAACGTTTCCAGTACAGGTGTTAACTTGGCATTTATTGAAGGTACAATGACATCTATGTATTTGTAATGAGATGTAGTGACAAAATGATGTCAATATCCCTTTTATCATGTTAGAGTAATCTGTGCAATGCATAAAACACAGCAGAGTGTCTTGCAATATCCCTTTAAATAAAAGAGCTATAAAAATAAGCAGAGCATTATTAATGAAAATATAATTTAAGTAATTTAAATATTTGTTGGTAACTGGGAATACAGATTAATTTATTCCATTTAATTATATATTGCATTTTTCAATGTTGTAGTTCCTAATTAATGTTTTATTTAACTTTTATTTATTTATAGATTTTTTAATTCATAATTACATTTTTGGCACCAATCTCCTTCAATATACATCCCTTTTGATTTCGGACTCAGTAAATCACAAATTCCAAAGACACAATTTCAGTGAGCAGAATGACATGCATTGTGTATTTCATAACATATGGTTGTTGCCACAGTTTCAGATATTAATTTATTCTGTAACAAGATTTTTTTTTTGTTTCACCACCAGTCCTGTTATTTCCTGATCAGTGTTACTAAAATTGCAGTTTCGTTTGAAACAGGATTCACAGTGATTTATTGTCCAACCTTTTTTTTGGTTATCAACTGTGATCTGTCACATTGTATCTTGTGTTACTTCTAGTGAAGAGGAAAATCGGTTGATTTTATATTACCTAGACTACAAAGCTTCCAAAGCATTTCTCACACCCAAGCCTGATCTTACATCCCTGTCACTTCAGTAACTCCCACATGCATCCTTTATTCTCACTGCTGTTTCTATCCATCACTACTCTTCCAAATCAGACCAGTTGTTTCCCCTGCGAAGTTTCAATCCTTAGCAATGGAGCCACCGATGTCTCACATGAATCCACCCAAAGTTAAACAGCTGACGCTAACGTGGTGTTGATAACTACGATCAACACAATATGAGCAGAGACTGGATCGACTAGGCTTATATTCACTGGAATTTAGAAGAATGAGAGGGGATCTCATAGAAACATATAAAATTCTGATGTGTTTTGACAGGTTAGATGCAGGAAGAATGTTCCCAATGTTGGGGAAGTCCAGAACCAGGGGTCACAGTCTAAGGATAAGGGGTAAGCCATTTCGGACCGAGATGAGGAGAAACTTCTTCACTCAGAGAATTGTGAACCTGTGGAATTCTCTACCACAGAAAGTTGTTGAGGCCAGTTCATTGGATATATTCAAAAGCGAGTTAGATGTGGCCCTTATGGCTAAAGGGATCAAGGGGTATGGAGAGAAAGCAGGAATGAGGTATTAAAGTTGCAAAAATGATCAGCCATGATCATATTGAATGGCGGTGCAGGCTCGAAGGGCCGAATGGCCTGCTCCTGCACCTATTTTCTATGTTTCTATGTAATTCCCTGTATGCCCCACAGTATGACCATTGTTTTCCCCATTAACCCCTATTTCCTAAACGGGAGGAAAACTCCACACTATAAATCAACATTGTTATGCTCCCACGCAAACATTTTATCTGCCAGAAAATCTGTTACAAAGAAATCACTCTTCTGTCTGAACTCTAATGCTGGGTCTGTAACAGATTGTGCAGTACTTCAAGACAATCTTGTATACCTGAATGCACAGGTACAAAAGACCTTTCTCTCATCCTGGTGTCAAAGTGCCCAAATTTCAAAACAACATGCCTGATACAAGCAAAGCAACAGCTCGGTTTTTTCAAACTGTAAATTTAGTCCACCAGTTCGTTTGAGTAGCTTTCGATAACCTGCAAATCTGTGCAGCTAGCAAGTGGCATTTTGTGCTGCCCAACTGCCCACTATACAACTGGCAGATATGACTCTGTTACATAGAATTCATCATCATCATCATCATCATAGGCAGTCCCTCGGAATCGAGGAAGACTTGCTTTCACTCTAAAAGTGAGTCCTGAGGTGGCTGAACAGTCCAATACGAGAGCCACAGTCCCTGTCACAGGTGGGGCAGACAGTCGTTGAGGGAAGGGGAGGGTGGGACTGGTTTGCCGCACGCTCTTTCCGCTGCCTGCGCTTGGTTTCTGCGTGCTCTCGGCGACGAGACTCGAGGTGCTCAGCGCCCTCCCGGATGTACTTCCTCCTCTTAGGGCGATCTTTGGCCAGGGACTCCCAGGTGTCGGTGGGGATGTTGCACTTTATCAGGGAGGCTTTGAGGGTGTCCCTGTAACGTTTCCTCTGCCCACCTTTGGCTCGTTTGCCGTGAAGGAGTTCCGAGTAGAGCGCTCGCTTTGGGAGTCTCGCGTCTGGCATGCGGACAATGTGGCCCGCCCAGCGGAGCTGATCGAGTGTGATAGAATTAACAGCACGGGAACAGGCCATTCAACCCAACAGTTCTATGCCAGTGTTTATGCTCCACATGAGCAAACTGGTGAAGCAAATACGCCATCACTTTCAGTCGGTAAATAGCACTGAAACACTAAGCTTCAGCCACGAAGCAGTAATATTAAGTACTACTGTTTTTCAATGAAGAGTTTTATATTTAATTAAAGTATAATATTTCCTTTAAGAAGCATAAAATTTAAATTCCAAACTAGTTTGGAAATATACTATTGGGGGAGAAAGGAAAGCACGAGGCCAATTGTTCAGGCCTCAGCAAGTTTTCCATCTGTTTTCACACAGACAGAAATCTCTATTGTGTGTGAAAATCTTAGGGGGCAAAATTCCCTGTTGTGCGCCTCCTGTCAGCGCCTTTGGGGGGGGCGCAAACATTTTTTCACCCGGTGGGGGGGGGGCGCGCTACTGGTTCCCGCGGAATTGCATGGCGGTTAGCGGTGGCGCGAGCACGAGATCGCCCCAGACCGCCATGCCCCATGGCAGGAATTGCCCAGCAACCTGTCAGGCTGCCGTGAGCAGTATCAGCGCCAGCCTTGCGGATGGCGAACCGGGGCGGCTCTCTGCTTGCGGACCAGGATTTCATGGAGAGGTGAGCCGCACGGCACCCTGCCATTTTGTTGCCTTGGCCGACGCACCGGTCGGCGGGCCCACCTTGACAGTCCATGTCATGGTCCTTTCCGCCAACATACAGCCTGGCACTCCATCGTGCTGCTGGGCTGGGGCAGCGGCACCATGCCGTCCTTGTGGCCCAGTGGAGGCCATCAGAGGCCCCCCCCTGCAGAGTTCGCAGAATCCGTCCTCTTTAACGGGAGGGGAGGGGTGTTGAAACACGTCAGCGCTACGCGGGGAGGCCACATAGTGCTGCAGATCCCGCCCGAGTAGCGCCCCAGATCCCGTCCCCCAACATCATCATCATCATCATCACAGGCAGTCCCTCGGAATCGAGGAAGACTTGCTTCCACTCTAAAAATGAGTCCTTAGGTGGCTGAACAGTCCCATACGAGACCCACAGTCCCTGTCGCAGGTGGGACAGATAGTCGTTGAGGGAAGGGGTGGGTGGGACTGCCTGCCTGCTGCCTGCGCTTGGTTTCTGCATGTTCTCGGTGATGAGACTCGAGGTGCTCAGCGCCCTCCCGGATGCACTTCCTCTGCTTAGGGCAGTCTTTGGCCAGGGTCTCCCAGGTGTCGGTGGGGATGTTGCACTTTATCAGGGAGGCTTTGAGGGTGTCCCTGTAATGTTTCCTCTGCCCACCTTTGGCTCATTTGCCGTGAAGGAGTTCCGAGTAGAGTGCTTGCTTTGGGACTCTCGTGTCGGGCATGCGGACAATGTGGCCTGCCCAGCGGAGCTGGTCGAGTGTGGTCAGTGCTTCGATGCTGGGGATGTTGGCCTGGTAGATAACCCCAATTACCCAGCCGAGGCGGGACTTCTGTGCCTCACCCCGACTGGGTTACTGCCCCCAAACGGGGTGCTGGGGAATTTCTCCCCCTTCGGCTTTGGCTTCAAATTCACTTACATTTCTGCTCATCTGAGTCATCTAGCCCATGGTGAAGCTGACCTAAAATAATTTTACAGAGTTCCAGAGCCAATTTAACCAATTTTAGGAAGTGTATCTTGTCTACCTTAAAGTCAACAGTAACATACATTGTGATAAGCAGCATCTTTGTGCATATGGAGTTCAGACCAATTTAAACGAGGTCCAAAAACTATATGTTTGAAACATAATTTCACATGAATAAATGTAATTTCCATACCTTCCTCCTACCCCTGCCCCTATAATACTGAGAGTTAAATCAATGTCAGGAGCTTGGTTTTGTGTTTTTTGATTATGTATTGCGAGTCATCACAGTATCATAATGTCACGACACTTCCAGGAATTTAAAAACGTGACTGTAAAATAATTTAAAGAGTGCTGAAAGTGTGCACATCAGATCACACACACTTGTCGATTCTGGGTTCGTGGCATGAAACTGGCAGGAGGTACTTGGGGCAAGAGTAATGACGGGTCAGTGGTGAACCCACCCCATTCTCGAGATTTACCCTCATTTTCAAATGGCATGTGAGCTGCCGGTGCTGAACTTGCTTTCTGTGGGCAAATTGCCGATTTAGAGCTGGGAAATCGGGCACTACTGCAAGTTCTTAAGGGCCTGTCGCGACGAAAAGTGGCCTTGTTGGGGGGGGGGGGGGGGTGGGGGCGGAGCGAGGGGAGGCGAAGGAACACAGTTGAGCTACAGGAAGATATCTGGCAGCAAGAAGAATTCCACCAGGGCCGATGGGTTTTTAGATACTCTTGGAAATGCTTGTGGAGCCTGCTTATGAGAGGAAGGTCTTCTTCTTTGATGATCAGTGGGCGCCTATGGAAAGTGGACAGGCCAAGAGGTGGCCCAAGATGTGATTGTGAGCAGGGTTTTTTCCAATACCTGGCTGTAGTGGAGAAAAAAACATAATAATCTAGGAGTGCTCCCCTTCACATCTCTCATACTTTCTGCACAATCCTGCAGGATGCTACCTTGACCTCTGCTTAATCAACCCTTTTCTTCTCGACTTCCCATGGTTCTGGAAGTCAGTGGGGACTGCACTGCACCTTTTTTTTCAGCCTCCTCTCCTCGCCTCAAAAGCAGATACGGCCCTCACAACAACCGGTCCCTCCTGAGCGCACTTACTGCTTCTTCCTGTCATCACGCACAGAATGGTAAGTCAACTCATACATGACGAGCGTCGGAAGGCCTTGCCGAGGACACATATTTTACCTGTGTTAAATATGCATGAATAAATGCCATTTTCACTCATTTCCACCTTCCATGAAACTTAGAGATAAATCAATGACAGGAGCATGCTTTGGTACGTTTTTCGATGTTGTAACTTGAGTCATCACAATTCCTTAATGTCACTACACTTACAGGAATAATTACATTTTCAAAAAGGTGACTGTAAAATTTTACGTTCAAGAAATGAAACCAATCTCAATTTCTCAAATTCAGGGGAACAGCTAATAGAAACATTAGAGCAATGAAAAGACAGGCACAAGGAGGTAGCAAATAACGTGAAAGCCTTTCTATAAGCCATTAAAATACTATTTTAAGACTGTGTGAGTGTTCCTGCAGCAGTTAGGTATCTTGCAAGGTGAAGTGACATTAACAGCAATTTTGGTATTTAGGCAGATGCTGTTGATTGTAGGCCATTAGTACTGGGTCACGCATTCGAGCAGACTATTAATGCAGGGGAGCACGGATTGTTCAGCTGAAGTTCTCTTCAACGAGTTACTGTTGAACAGAACTGTGGGACTCCATCTGCTTCCTAACCATCTTCCATGCCATCAGTCTCCTCTCCTTAATCATGCTGAAGGCCCTACTCCTAAACTGGCTTCATGTGCTTTCCACAGAGTGATAATATGCAACATGCACTCGGTTGATTCCGGGGATGAGGGGGTTGACTTATGAGGAAAGGGTGAGCAGGTTGGGCCGCTACTCATTGGAATTCAGAAGAATGAGAGGTGATCTTACCGAAACATATCAGATTATGAGGGGGCTTGACAAGGTTGATGCAGAGAGGATGTTTCCACTGATGAGGGAGACTAGAACTAGAGGGCATAATCTTAGAATAAGGAGCCGCCCATTTAAAACAGAGATGAGGAGAAATTTCTTCTCTCAGAGGGTTGTGGATCTGTGGAATTCGCTGCCTCAGAGAGCTGTGGAAGCTGGGACATTGAATAAATTTAAGACAGAAATAGAAAGTTTCTTAAACGATAAAGGGATAAGGGGTTATGGGGAGTGGGCGGGGAAGTGGAGCTGAGTCCCTGATCGGGTCAGCCATTAAATGACAGAGCAGGCTCGAGGGGCCGTATGGCCTACTCCTGTTCCTATTTCATATGTTCTTATGTTCTTATGTCCTTAATACAACAGTTTTATCAACTTGCTCTCCCACTTTTAAAGCTATATCTCTCTGCTCCTCTACTGCTTTTAAAATTTTAGTATTGTATATTTCCTTCTCTTATTCTTTCTTCCGAAAATGTGTCACCTCATATTTCTCGATGTTACATTTCACCTGACATTTATCGTCTTAATTTATTCTATTCTTCTGAAGTCACCGACAGTCATCTTCACAGTTAACTACACACACTACTTTTGCAAATTTCCCCATATACAAGTCGAGATCATTTATATATTTTGAGAACAGTTGCTCAAACACTGTTCCCTGGGGAGCAGTATTGTTTACATTCCTACAGTCTGAAAGCATTCTATTTATCATTCTCTCTGGTGTCTGTTCTGTAACCAAATTGCTGTCAATACTGCAATATTCATTTTCATACCATTTTCCTTAATTGGATCAACAAGACTCCAATCAAATGTCTTTTGAAAATCCAGATACCGATCCACTGTATCTTTTCTCTATACACGGTTATGTACGCATATATGAATTTAATTAGCCATGACGTCGTCTCATAATTCATACTGGTTCTTCCAAATTAACCCATTGCTTTCTCAGTCAGCGTTAATATTATTCCACATTATAAGAACATAAGAATTAGGAACAGGAGTAGGCCATCTAGCCCCTCGAGCCTGCTCCGCCATTCAACAAGATCATGGCTGATCTGGCCGTGGACTCAGCTCCACTTACCCGCCCGCTCCCCGTAACCCTTAATTCCCTTATTGGTTAAAAATCTATCTATCTGTGATTTGAATACATTCAATGAGCTAGCCTCAACTGCTTCCTTGGGCAGAGAATTCCACAGATTCACAACCCTCTGGGAGAAGAAATTCCTTCTCAACTCGGTTTTAAATTGGCTCCCCCGTATTTTGAGGCTGTGCCCCCTAGTTCTAGTCTCCCCGACCAGTGGAAACAACCTCTCTGCCTCTATCTTGTCTATCCCTTTCATTATTTTAAATGTTTCTATAAGATCACCCCTCATCCTTCTGAACTCCAACGAGTAAAGACCTAGTCTACTCAATCTATCATCCTAAGGTAACCCCCTCATCTTCGGAATCAGCCTAGTGAATCGTCTCTGTACCCCCTCCAAAGCCAGTATATCCTTCCTTAAGAAAGGAGACCAAAACTGCACGCAGTACTCCAGGTGCGGCCTCACCAATATCCTATACAGTTGCAGCAGGACCTCCCTGCTTTTGTACTCCATCCCTCTCGCAATGAAGGCCAACATTCCATTCGCCTTCCTGATTACCTGCTGCACCTGCAAACTAACTTTTTGGGATTCATGCACAAGGACCCCCAGGTCCCTCTGCACCGCAGCATGTTGTAATTTCTCCCCAGTCAAATAGTATTCCCTTTTTTTGTTTTTTTTCCCAAGGTGGATGACCTCACACTTTCCGACATTGTATTCCATCTGCCAAACATTCGCCCATTCGCATAACCGATCGAAATCTCTTTGCAGCCTTTCTGTGTCCTCTACACAATCAGCTTTCCCACTAATCTTTGTGTCATCTGTAAATTTTGTTACACTGCACTCTGTCCCCTCTTCCAAGTCTTCTATGTATATTGTAAACAGTTGTGGTCCCAGCATCGATCCCTGTGGCACACCACTAACCACCGATTTCCAACCGGAAAAGGACCCATTTATCGCGACTCTCTGCTTTCTGTTAGCCAGCCAATTCTCTATCCATGCTAATACATTTCCTCTGACTCCGCGTACCTTTATCTTCTGCAGTAACCTTTTGTGTGCCAACTTATCGAATGCCTTTTGAAAATCTAAATACACCACATCCATCGGTACACCTCTATCCACCATGCTCGTTATATCCTCAAAGAATTCCAGTAAATTAGTTAAACATGATTTCCCCTTCATGAATCCATGCTGCGTCTGCTTGATTGCACTATTCCTATCTAGATGTCCCGCTATTTCTTCCTTAATGATAGTTTCAAGCATTTTCCCCACTACAGATGTTAAACTAACCGGCCTATAGTTACCTGGCCTTTTGTCTGCCCCCTTTTTTAAACAGAGGCGTTACATTAGCTGCTTTCCAATCCGCTGGTACCTCCCCAGAGTCCAGAGAATTTTGGTAGATTATAACGAATGCATCTGCTATAACTTCCGCCATCACTTTTAATACCCTGGGATGCATTTCATCAGGACCAGGGGACTTGTCGATCTTGAGTCCCATTAGCCTGTCCAGCACTACCCCGCTAGTGATAGTGATTGTGTCCAGGTCCTCCCTTCCCACATTCCTGTGACCAGCAATTTCTGGCATGGTTTCTGTGTCTTCCACTGTGAAAACCGAAGCAAAATAATTGTTTAAGGTCTCAGGCATTTCCACATTTCCCATTATTAAATCCCCCTTCTCATCTTCTAAGGGACCAACATTTACTTTAGTCACTCTTTTCCGTTTTATAAATCTGTAAAAGCTTTTACTATCCGTTTTTATGTTTTGCGCAAGTTTACCTTCGTAATCTGTCTTTCCTTTCTTTATTGCTTTCTTAGTCATTCTTTGCTGTCGTTTAAAATTTTCCCAATCTTCTATTTTCCCACTAACCTTGGCTATCTTATACGGATTGTTTTTTAATTTGATACTCTCCTTAATTTCCCTGGTTATCCACGGCTGGTTATCCCTTCTCTTATCGCCCTTCTTTTGCATTGGAATATATTTTTGTTTACATAAGAATAAAGAACAGGAGTAGGCCATCTAGCCGCTCGAGCCTGCTCCGCCATTCAATAAGATCATGGCTGATCTGGCCGTGGACTCAGCTCCACTTACCCGCCCTCTCCCCGTAACCCTTAATTCCCTTATTGGTTAAAAATCTCTCCATCTGTGACTTGAATACATTCAATGAGCTAGCCTCAACTGCTTCCTTGGGCAGAGAATTCCACAGATTCACAACCCTCTGGGAGAAGAAATTTCTTCTCAACTTGGTTTTAAATTGGCTCCTCCATATTTTGAGGTTGTGCCCCCTAGTTCTAATCTCCCCTATCAGTAGAAACAACCTCTCTGCCTCTATCTTGTCTATCCCTTTCATGATTTTAAATGTTTCTATAAGATCACCCCTCATCCTTCTGAACTCCAACGAGTAAAGACCCAGTCTACTCAATCTATCATCATAAGGTAACCCCCTCATCTCCGGAATCAGCCTAGTGAATCGTCTCTGTACCCCCTCCAAAGCCAGTATATCCTTCCTTAAGTAAGGTGACCAAAACTGCACGCAGTACTCCAGGTGCGGCCTTACCAATACCCTATACAGTTGCAGCAGGACCTCCCTGCTTTTGTACTCCATCCCTCTCGCAATGAAGGCCAACATTCCATTCGCCTTCCTGATTACCTGCTGCACCTGCAAACTAAATTTTGCGATTCATGCACAAGGACCCCCAGGTCCCTCTGCATCTCAGCATGTTGTAATTTCTCCCCATTCAAATAATATTCCCTTTTACTGTTTTTTTTCCCCAAGGTGGATGACCTCACACTTTCCGACATTGTATTCCATCTGCCAAACCTTAGCCCATTCGCTTAACCTATCTAAATCTCTTTGCAGCCTCTCTGTGTCCTCTACACAACCCGCTTTTCCACTAATCTTAGTGTCATTTGCAAATTTTGTTACACTACACTCTGTTCCCTTTTCCAGGTCATCTATGTATATTATAAACAGTTGTGGTCCCAGCACCGATCCCTGTGGCACACCACTAACCACCGATTTCCAACCCGAAAAGGACGTATTTATCACCGACTCTCTGCTTTCTGTTCGGCAGCCAATTCTCTATCCATGCGAATACATTTCCTCTGACTCCGCGTACCTCTATCTTCTGCAGTAATCTTTTGTGTGGCACCTTATCGAATGGCCTTTTGGAAATCTAAATACACCACATCCATCGGTACACCTCTATCCACCACGCTCGTTATATCCTCAAAAAATTCTAGTAAATTAGTTAAACATGATTTCCCCTTCATGAATCCATGCTGCGTCTGCTTGATTGCACTATTCCTATCTAGATGTCCTGCTATTTCTTCCTTAATGATTGTTTCAAGCATTTTCCCCACGACAGATGTTAAACTAACCGGCCTATAGTTACCTGCCTTTTGTCTGCCCCCTTTTTTAAACAGAGGCGTTACATTAGCTGCTTTCCAATCCGCTGGTACCTCCCCAGAGTCCAGAGAATTTTGGTAGGTTATAACGAATGCATCTGCTATAACTTCCGCCATCTCTTTTACTACCCTGGGATGCATTTCATCAGGACCAGGGGACTTGTCTATCTTGAGTCCCATTAGCCTGTCCAGCACTACCCCCCTAGTGATAGTGATTGTCTCAAGGCCCCCACATTCCCATGACCAACAATTTTTGGCCTGGTTTTTGTGTCTTCCACTGTGAAGACCGAAGCAAAATAATTGTTTCAGGTCTCAGGCATTTCCACATTTCCCATTATTAAATCCCCCTTCTCGTCTTCTAAGGGACCAACATTTACATTAGTCACTCTTTTCCGTTTTATATATCTGTAAAAGCTTTTACTATCTGTTTTTATATTTTGCGCAAGTTTACCTTCGAAATTTATCTTTCCTTTCTTTATTGCTTTTTTAGTCATTCTTTGCTGTTGTTTAAAATGTTCCCAATCTTCTAGTTTCCCACTAACCTTGGCCACCTTATACGCATTGGTTTTTGATTTGATACTCTCCTTTATTATCCACGGCTGGTTATCCCTTCTCTTACCGCTCTTCTTTTTCACTGGAATATATTTTTGTTGCGCACTATGAAAGAGCTCCTTAAAAGTCCTCCACTGTTCCTCAATTGTGCCACCGTTTAGTCTGTGTTTCCAGTCTACTTTAGCCAACTCTGCCCTCATCCCACTGTAGTCCCCTTTGTTTAAGTATAGTACGCTCGTTTCTGACACAACTTCCTCACCCTCAATCTGTATTACAAATTCAACCATATTGTGATCACTCATTCCGAGAGGATCTTTTACTAGGAGATCGTTTATTTTTTCTGTCTCATTACACAGGACCAGATCTAAGATAGCTTGCTCCCTTGTAGGTTCTGTAACATACTGTTCTAATAAACAATCCCTTATGCATTCTATGAATTCCTCCTCCAGGCTACCCCGTGCGATTTGATTTGACCAATCGATATGTTGGTTAAAATCCCCCATGACTACTGCCGTTCTTTTTTCACATGCCTCCATTATTCCCTTGATTATTGCCCGCCCCACCGTGAAGTTATTATTTGGGGGCCTATAAACTACGCCCACCAGTGACTTTTTCCCCTTACTATCTCTAATCTCCACCCACAATGATTCAACATTTTGTTCATTGGAGCCAATATCGTCTCTCACAACTGCCCTGATATCATCCTTTATTAACAGAGCTACCCCACCTCCTTTCCCTTCTTGTCTATCTTTCTGAATCGTCAGATACCCCTGTATGTTTAATTCCCAGTCTTGGCCACCCTGCAACCATATTTCTATAATGGCCACCAAATCATATCTATTTGTAATGATTTGTGCCATCAACTCATTTACTTTATTTCGAATGCTGCGTGCATTGAGGTTGAGTGTTTTAATCCTAGTTTTTAAACCATGATTTTTACTTTTGACCCCCTCCTACAGCCCCTTTAAATTCAGTGGCCCTTTTTGTTTTTTGCCTTGGGTTTCTCTGCCCTCCACTTTTACTCATCTCTTTTCTGTCTTTTGCTTTTGTCTCCTTTTTGTTTCCCTCTGTCTCCCTGCATTGGTTCCCATCCCCCTGCCATATTAGTTTAACTCCTCCCGAACAGCACTGGCAAACACTCCCCCTAGGACATTGGTTTCGGTCCTGCCCAGGTGCAGACCGTCCGGTTTGTACTGGTTCCACCTCCCCCAGAACCTGTTCCAATGCCCCAGGAATTTGAATCCCTTCCTGCTGCACCACTGCTCAAGCCACGTATTCATCTGCGTTATCCTGCGATTCCTACTCTGACTAGCATGTGGCACTGGTAGCAATCCCGAGATTACTACTTTTGAGGTCCTACTTTTTAATTTAGATCCCAGCTTCTTAAATTCGTCTCGTAGGACCTCATCCCTTTTTTTACCTATGTCGTTGGTACCAATGTGCACCACGACAACTGGCTGTTCTCCCTCCCTTTTTAGAATGTCCTGCACCTGCTCCAAGACTTCCTTGACCCTTGCACCAGGGAGGTAACATACCATCCTGGAGTCTCGGTTGCGGCCGCAGAAACGCATATCTATTCCCCTTACAATTGAATCCCCTATCACTATCGCTCTCCCACTCTTTTTCCTGCCCTCCTGTGCAACAGAGCCAGCCACGGTGCCATGAACTTGGCTGCTGCTGCCCTCCCCTGATGAGTCATCCCCCTCAACAGTACTCAAAGCAGTGTATCTGTTTTGCAGGGGGATGACCGCAGGGGACCCCTGCACTACCTTCCTTGCACTGCTCTTCCTGCTGGTCTTCCATTCCCTCGCTGGCTGTGGACCCTTCACCTGCGGTAAGACCAACTCGCTACACGTGCTACTCACGTCATTCTCAGCATCGTGGATGCTCCAGAGTGAATCCACCCTCAGCTCCAATTCCGCAACGCGGTCCGTCAGGAGCTGGAGGCGGATACACTTACCGCACACGTAGTCGTCAGGGACACTGGAGGCATCCCTGAGTTCCCACATGGTACAGGAGGAGCATATCACGTGACCGAGCTTTCCTGCCATGACTTAACCCTTAGATACCCTTAAATTGACAACAACAATGTTAACAGGTTACTTACTGATTTAAAAAAGAAAAAGAAAAGCTACTCACCAATCACCAGCCAATCACTAACCCCCCTTGGCTGTGACGTCACCTTTGATTTCTTTCTACTCCTTTTTTGCCTTCTCTCCCCGCTGCAGCTGTACAAGCATGCCTTTTATAGGCCTCACCAACCACGAACTCCCGCCTCTCGGTCTACCGCCGCCTCTCGCTGCCGCTGGGCCTTTTATAGGCCTCACCAACGCCATGCACTCCTGCCTCTCGGACTGCCGCTGCCTCTCGCTGCTGCTGGGCCTTTTATAGGCCTCACCAACCATGAACTCCCACCTCTCGGACTGCCCAAATAATAACTAATAATAGTTTAACCCCTCCCCAACAGCACTAGAAAACACTCCCCCTAGGACATTGGTTCCGGTCCTGCCTAGGTGCAGACCGTCCGGTTTGTACTGGTCCCACCTCTCCCAGAACCGGTTTCAATGCCCCAGGAATTTGAATCCCTCCCTGCTGCACCACTGCTCAAGCCACGTATTCATCTGAGCTATCCTGCGATTCCTACTCTGACTAGCACGTGGCACTGGTAGCAATCCTGAGATTACTACTTTTGATGTCCTACGTTTTAATTTAGCTCCTAGCTCCTTAAATTCATCTCGTAGGACCTCATCCCTTTTTTTACCTATATCGTTGGTACCAATGTGCACCACGACAACTGGCTGTTCACCCTCCCTTTTCAGAATGTCCTGCACCCGCTCCGAGACATCCTTGACCCTTGCACCAGGGAGGCAAGATACCATCCTGGAGTCTCGGTTGCGGCCGCAGAAACGCCTATCTATTCCCCTTACAATTGAATCCCCTATCACTATCGCTCTCCCACTCTTTTTCCTGCCCTCTTGTGCAGCAGAGCCAGCCACGGTATCATCATTTTATGTAGTCCCTCGTATTGGGGATGACAAGTTGACCCATTATTAATGTTCGGCTGACTGGATTATAGTTGCTTGATTTATCCTTTTCTCTACTTTAGAAAAAAAAAGGAAGACTTGCATTTATATAGCACCTTTTCTGACAACCGGACATCCTAAAATGCTTTACAGACAAATTAAGTACTTTTGAATTGTAGTCACTGTTGTAATGTGGGAAACGCGGCAGCCAATTTGCGCACAGCAAGCTCCCACAAACAGCAACGTGATAATGACCAGATAATAGAATTTTTTTTTTAGCAAACTATTACTTTGGCAAACCTGCAGTCCTCTGGCACAACTACCATATCCAAAGTTGTTTGAAAGATTATGGTCCAAGCCTCTGCTATTTACTCTGACTTCATTCAGCATTCATTCAGTTCCACCAATTCTTTCAAGACTATTTCCTTAGTTTTGTAACTAATTTCTCCACCTCCTCCTCTTGTACTCCCTTGTTCCCACTACCACACTCCTCTCTGAAAACTGACAGTACTAATTTAGTATCTGCCCTTCTTTCATCCTCCACAAGATTTGATTTTTCATCTCGAATTGGTCCGTACCCTTTTTGAACTATTATTTTGCATTATGGTGTTCATAAAATCATTCAGTATTTCTCTTAATTTTACTTGCCAGTCTTTTGCTTAATCTTTGTAGTCATCTTTTTTGCCATAAAAATGCATTGAATGGTGTGAAGTTGCTGTATCTACACGATAGATACGATCTAAACTCACCACAGAAAGGTCCGTCTTTTCCATTTCAGTCTAAGCACTCTTTTAACGACTCGCTAAGTGTTAATTACTGCCAAACAACCTCTCTGGCATTGAAAATTAACTATTACAGCAGTGGAGTCTCATGCCTTCAGGCATTAATTGTTGGAGATTTTTAAATGAAAAATTTTAAATTTACATTTTTTTTTACTGTTCCTTTCTGTCTTTTTTTTTGCTCTCACTCATAATCCAATCATTTTTTCCCACTCTTTATTTCTCTTTACCTGATTTGGCATTGAATTCACCAACTTTAATATATATTAATTTCACAATCCTCCAATCGGATTGGTTGAAGAGACACATAGTTGCTTGTCCTATTCACTCAGATCTCAGATGCCCAGTCTCCCTCACTCCGTTGTTATCACCTCGCACTTAGAAACATAGAAACATAGAAAATAGGTGCAGGAGTAGGCCATTTGGCCCTTCGAGCCTGCACCACCATTCAATATGATCATGGCTGATCATGCAACTTCAGTACCCCATTCCTGCTTTCTCTCCATCCCCCTTGATCCCATTAGCTTTAAGGGCCACATCTAATTCCCTTTTGAATATATCCAACGAACTGGCCTCAACAACTTTCTGTGGTAGAGAATTCCACAGGTTCACAATTCTCTGAGTGAAGAAGTTTCTCCTCATCTCAGTCCTAAATGGTTTACCCCTTATCCTTAGACTGTGACCCCTGGTTCTGGACTTCTCCAACATTGGGAACATTCTTCCTGCATCTAATCTGTCCAATCCCGTCAGAATTTTGTATGTTTCTATGAGATCCCCTCTCATTCTTCTAAATTCCAATGAATATAAGCCAAGTCGATCCAGTCTTTCTTCATATGTCAGTCCTGCCATCCCAGGAATCAGTCTGTTGAACCTTCGCTGCACTCCCTCAATAGCAAGAATGTCATTCCTCAGTAAGTTATGCCCAAAAATATCATCGCGATTAAACAGGTAAGGGCAAGTCCAACTCAGAGCAGAAGCATTTATTGCCCCACTACAGCAAATTATGCCCTGCTATTAAATTCCAAATGCTCTGCCTCTTCAGCCTACCAGAAAGATAACAGTATCGGCAAAACACTGTCTAAAATATTACAACGATATTGGATGAATAAGGTTGAATTCTTGGCCTCTCCATTTTTGAAAGTTTCCGAACTAAGTGTTCCACTTTCTTCTCTTGCACTCTCTGACTCCCACTACCAAACTTAATCCCTTTTTTTCCCGCTGGGACTATTCATTTTTTTTCCCGAAACCAAATAAGGTTTTGTGGTAAAAGAACTGGTTTTAAAAACTCACTAGTTGGGTGGTACAAGATACTGCACATTGATTGGGAACCAAATTATACATTATTGCTCAATTATTTCAGAATAGCTCACCTCAGTAAGAATTGAAAATATTACTGCACCAACACAACATGCATATTGACCAAGTTAAAAGATCTGTAACCACTTACATACTGGAACAAAGTAGAATGTGTTTTTACTCTCAGGGAAAAAGACTTGGTCAAATTAACATTTCTATATAAGCAGGTTTGCTCGTTAATGTCTGTTAAACTGACATTCTAATCTTACAGTTAAGATTATTGAACGTGGTAATGTCAGTTTAAGTTGGAAAGGGTTGATAATCAATTACTACTTGAAAGTGAATTTTACTCTCCACCTATCACTTAATAATCTTCAATGTGGGCATTTAAAATCGAAGTAAAATAGTATCTTATTGGGAAATTGCAGAAGTACTTACCACAATGAACTGTAAGGCAGTATTAAATCCATTCATATCGCCAAGTGTCCAATGGATGGTTGACGTTCCAATTAACCTTGAAAAGATCAAGGCCTAGAAACTGGTAGATCTTGGTTTGAATATGCAGCCTGGAGGAACAGTCCTGTACCTCCCAGTTTCATGTTCAGGTAAGATTTTCTTTTAATGGATTTTTTTGATGGCAGCCTGCAGCAATCTCTTTAAGGACCGCTGGTTAGGCCACAGGTAGACCTGTACACAGCCAGCTTGGTGCCAGCTACGTTCAGGGCAAACCACTTTGGTAAAGGAGGCATCAAGCAGGTATTAAGCCCCTTATTTGCATACGCAAAGAGTCCAACGTCTGTTGCAGGCGTGGGCCCTAGACGCCTCTTTTGATGCCTATGTTAAGGGCAGCACACCTCCAGCGCCAGATTAGATGTTCGAGCACCATTTTTACGCTTGTGAAACAGGCACGGCATCATAACATTTCTAGGCCAAAAGGTTTCCAATAATGTAAATAAAACTGAAGGTGCAGTATTAATGTTGTGCTACTGAGTGACACTAATGTATTTAGCAAGCACTGCACCATACCAGAACAGTACGCACCAGAAAGCGGATGGAATACTATTATTTTGCTTATTTCTCATTCTAATTCCTTCAATCAATATTAGATTCCAAAATCTTAAGACAGTAGAGTTTAATTGGATTCCTAATTACAATATCGTCTGCTGCCTCTGCATGGCACCTTGGGTATCAGTGCTGTACCTTGGCTCGCGAGTACTTAAAAGACAGAATAAAGCTGTCAGTGTGGGACTGTACCAGACAAGTGAAGGCTCTTCAAAGGTAGTTTTGCTTTGTTTCACTCGCATCAAATCTTGCTGGCACAAAGTTCATTTAACTTACCATTTTAAAGATATTTTTTTTAATTAAAAACTCTGGCAGTACTGAGAGCATCACTCAGTCAGAAGACTGATATGTCAGAAGTTGGTGAGCAGTGTGCATACAGGGAGTACCGCTTCCATCATCATCATAGGCAGAATCGAGGAAGACTTGCTTCCACTCTTAGAATGAGTTCTTAGGTGGCTGAACAGTCCAATATGGGAATTACAATCTCTGTCACAGGTGGGACAAACAGTGGTTGAAGGAAAGGGTGGGTGGGGAGTCTGGTTTGCCGCACGCTCCTTCCGCTGCCTGTGCTTGATTTCGGCATGCTCTCGACGATGAGACTCGAGGTGCTCAGCGCCCTCCCGGATGCTCTTCCTCCACTTAGGGCGGTCTTTGGCCAGGGACTCCCAGGTGCCGGTGGAGCTGTTGCATTTTATCAGGGAGGCTTTGAGGCTGTCCTTGAAACGTTTCCTCCGCCCACCTGGGGCTTGCTTGCCGAGTTCCGAGTAGAGCGCTTGCTTTGGGAGTCTTGTGTCTGGCATGCGAACAATATGGCCCGCCCAGCGGAGCTGATCGAGTGTGGTCAGTGCTTCGATGCTGGGGATGTTGGCCTGGTCGAGATCGCTAACATTGGTGCATCTGTCCTCCCAGGGGATTTGCAGGATCTTATGAAGACATTGTTGGTGGTATTTCTTCAGTGATTTGAGGTGTCTACTGTATATGGTGCATGTCTCTGAGCCATACAGGAGGGCAGCCATACAGCCTGGAAGACCATGAGCTTGGTGTCAGATTTGAGGGCCTGATCTTCGAACACTCTCTTCCTCAGGCAGCTGAAGGCTGCGCTGGCGCACTGGAGGCGGTGTTAAACCTCGTCG
This sequence comes from Pristiophorus japonicus, assembly GCF_044704955.1. Lineage (NCBI taxonomy): Eukaryota > Metazoa > Chordata > Chondrichthyes > Pristiophoridae > Pristiophorus > Pristiophorus japonicus. The sequence continues at coordinate 6,606,961 of NC_091988.1, read as the reverse complement.
TCAATGTCGGCCCTTGCTGATAATAGGCTCCAGAGGTATGGAAAGTGGTCCACATTGTCCAGGGCCGCACCATGGATCTTGATGACTGGGGGGCAGTGCTGTGTGGCGGGGTCAGGTTGGTGGAGGACCTTTATCTTACGGATGTTTAGTGTAAGGCCCATGCTTTCGTACGCCTCAGTGAAGATGTTGTCGATGACTTGGAGTTCAGTCTCTGAATGTGCGCAGAGGATGGGACGGTCTTGGATCTGACCTGGAGATGATGAAAGTTGAACAGGTTCCCACTGGTTCTATAGTTTAGTTCCACTCCAACGGGGAGCTTGTTGAGTGTGAGGTGGAGCATTGCGGCGAGGAAGATCGAGAAGAGGGCTGGCGCGATGACGCAGTCCTGCTTGACCCCGGTCCGGGTGTGGATTGGGTCTGTGGTGGATCCGTTGGTCAGGATCACGGTTTGCATGTCGTCGTGGAGCAGGCAGAGGATGGCGACAAACCTTTGGGGGCAGCCGAAACGGAGGAGGATGTTCCATAGTCCCTCGTGGTTAACAGTGTCAAAGGCCTTTGTAAGGTCGAAGGCGGCCATGTAGAAGGGTTGGCGCTGATCCCTGCATTTCTCTTGTCGTTGTCGCACCGCAAAGATCATGTCCGTTGTACCCCGTAGTGGACAGAATCTACACTGTGACTCCGGGAGGAGCTCCTCACCCACAAGGAGAAGACGGTTGAGGAGGACTCAAGCGACAACTTTCCCAGTGGCTGATAACAGGGAGATTCCTCTGTAGTTGCCGCAGTCGGACTTGTCCCCTTTTTTAAAGGTGGTCACGATTACTGCATCTCTGCGATCTCCCGGCATGCTCTCCTCCTTCCAGATGAGAGAGATGAGGTCGTGCATTCGTGCCAATAGTGCCTCTCCGCCATACTTTTGTGCCTCCGCTCCCGATGCCTTGTTGTTCTTGAGCTAACGGATGGCACAGTGCTGTAAGCAGGCGATAGAATCACCACTTACATGCTGTCAATACTTCATGAGTGGGTGCAGCATAAAGATCCAACAGTGATGTGAGGTGAGAAACGCGTTCACCTTACTAGAAATTCTGCCTTCTTCTGCAATTATATTTTGGGTGAATTGTGCTCATTGGGATGCACAGTTACAGATTGACACGCTTAACACCAAATCATATTTTGATTGAATGACTTCACCTTCACCAAATACTTGGTCCAACACTACATTAGAACACTCTTGGCTTCAGTGACAACTGAGCTGACATAGTGCCCTCAGGATTCAAATAACTCACGGAAATTGTCCGATATCTAATTACAGGCACGTCCAACCCATTGTCGTTAAATGTGCATGGCTGTTCCACACACACTGACACTCAGGGGCAGATATGCAGCACATACTTGCAGTGTGTATTCTCAGCTTCAGAAGAAAGCACAAATGAATGAGTGTTGATTCTGTACCTTCCTCTTGCTAGTCTAGTCAGTATAATATAGCCAATAGACAGTATTCTTAATTTGTGTCCAGTTTTGTATTGTGATCCAGCACCCACTGAGTGTTCGATTCAGATTGCTCAAATTCAATACATTCAATATAGAAGAGCCCTTAAAGTTGCCAGACAGAAGAGACTTTTAACCCATCCGTCTGGAAATAATTCAAACACAATTTCCACACCGAAACGGTTAGTATTCTAAAAAAAAAAACTTTTTTCCATTCTGTCTCTTTCTGGTTAAAACTGTTTGAAATTAACATAAGAAATTAAACACGAGTGAGAAATGATAGTTTATACATTAAGATAACGACCAATACTACAGGGACACCCTCAAAGCCTCCCTGATAAAGTGCAACATTCTCACTGGCACCTGGGAGTCCCTGGCCAAAGACCACCCTAAGTGGAGGAAGTGCATCCGGGAGGGTGCTGAGCACCTCGAGTCTCGTCACCGAGAGCATGCAGAAATCAAGCGCAGGCAGCGGAAAGAGCGTGTGGCAAACCTGTCCCACCCACCCTTACCCTCAACGACTATCTGTCCCACCTGTGACAGGGACTGTGGTTCTCGTATTGGACTGTTCAGCCACCTCAGGACTCATTTTTAGAGTGGAAGCAAGTCTTCCTCGATTCCGAGGGACTGCCTATGATGACGATGACACTCCGGACATTGGTCACTCAACACATCCATCCTCACACCGCACCCCCTGTCAAAGCGAACAGATTCTCAGTACCCCATTGGATGATTGTCAGTAAAACAGCCTTTTTTCAATATTTTTCTAAATGACCAAAAAACTAAAAATGAACATAATGGGCCAAAAATTGCAGTCGGAGACTTCCCGCGGGCGGATGCCTCCGACCACAAATAAATTCCGAATGTACCTGGTGGTCCCGCTCCAACGTAGATTTCGGGTCCCAGGCCTCGCTGTGCAACCCAGTGCAGAGGTCCGCGCATCCCGGGAACGTCACCATCATCATCATAGGTGGTCCCTCGAACGAGGATGACTTGCTTCAACAAGAGTTCACAGATGTTCCAATGAAGGACCCGATGTTCCAGTCCTGAACTCCAGTTGAGGGGGTGGAAGATGCCTGTGCGTGGATTTTTTTAACGTGTGGTGACCGTTGCACACCAGCCACCACACAGGCTTGACAGAGTTCGGCCTTTATCCAGCGGCAAGGATTGAACCAGGACGACTGGAGACCTGCTCTGCTGCACGGACCTAGTGCCCACGCATCAAAAGCACTCTCAAAAGTATTATGAAGTTGTTGAATTCAAAACTCAGTATTAATGGATGAAAAGAGCTGGTCACATTTTTGAATCCTTTTCCATTAAATGATCTAGAAATTTGTTATTTTAATAATCTGCTTCCAAATTGAAGATCACTTTATAGGGGCTAGTTTTGCAAGTCAAACCCATGCCGGAATGTGAATGAGACGCCAGAGAAGGCTTCAGACAATGGCACCTTGTTAAACATGTACCAGAATACATTCACACCTTTGAGATACACATGCATCATCCTTTTGGTTTTTGCATGAAGCTAATTTCAAGCAAGTGGAGGAGCGGGGGTGGAGTTCACCCGGATAGGTTTGATTGACAGCTCTACTGCCTGGCCCATGGTCTCAAACGATCAGGAGGTCAAAACCGACCATCCTGTGCACGGGAAGTTTTGAACCACAAGGATTCAAGGTCATTTAGTACATAGTATTAACAGATCCCAACAGGTCCACGCCAGTGTTTATGCTCCACACAAGCCTCCTCCCACCATTCTTCATCGAACTCCATCAACATATCCTATTCATTTCTCCCTCATGTGTTTATCTAGTTTCCCCTTAAATGCATCCATGTCATTTGCCTCAACTATTCCATGAGGTAGTGAGTTCCACATTCTGATCACTCTCTGGGTGAAGACGTTTCTCCTGGATTTATTAGTGATGCCCTTATATTTATGGCCCCTTGTTCTGGTCTTGTCTGCAACTGGAAACATCTTTATGTCTGTAGTGTCCCTGCACCTTACTACAAACTCACACGAGCATATATATATATATATATATATATCAGACACGGTCACTCTGTGACCTTCACCTTTATTCCCAGGACCAAGGAGTCTTGACCCTGGGTGGGACCTCCCCTTTTATACCTGGAAACCCAGGTGAGGAGTGTCTCTCACAAGTTCACCCCCTGTGGTCTGGGTGTGCATTTCTAGGGTACAAGTACAGTGTACATGAGTTACAGTTGCATGACTATGTCATTGCAAGATGGTTAAATACATGACAATGTCTATCCAATCAAGCTCTTTCATAATCTTGAAAACCTCTATCAGGTCACTTCTCAGTCTTCTCTTTTCCAGAGAAATGAGCCCCAATTGTTCAATCTTTCCTGCTAGGTAGAAGAACATAAGAAATAGGAACAGGAGTAGGCCACCTGGCCCCTCGAGCCTGCTCCACCATTTAATAAGATAATGGCTGATCTGATCATGGACTCTGGTCCATTTCCCTGCCCGCTCCCCAGAACCCCTTATCGATTAAGAAGCCATCTATTTCTGTCTTAAATTTATTCAACGTCCCAGCTTCCACAGGGAACGTAAGCGCTTCCTGGAATCACGTGGGCCTGGACCACCAATCACAATGTAGTATTCTCATTCACAATAATCGCAGTTCTGAGCTCCCATTACTATCAATGACAATACCCGAAAAACAGAGAAAACTCACACATAAATTTAAAGTAATAGAAATTAAATTAAATTCAATGTTTTACAAAAAATTATTCTTTTGAATTCTTGTTAAATGTTTTAATAGTATTAAACATACCTTCATGGGCAGGGTTTTTAATGTAAAAATAAGTAATAACATTTATTTTTTCTATCTTTTAAAACTCTAATTTAGGGCTGGATTTTCGGCAGGTTTGTGACCGGGTTTTTGCCGTGATTTGACACTTCATGGCGAAAACCCAATCGCATAGCTCGGGCGGGATCCTCGGGTACCTGTTTGCGGCAGTGGTGGGACGTACGCCGGGGAGTTTCGGCTCTCTCCCGCCCTGTGCGCCGTGCCCAGAATAGCGTCAGGTCAAACCAGTTGGTGCAGTCCTGCCAGCAGCAGTCAGTATGAAAACCTGCAAACAAGGTACGCTAAAGTTTTTATTTCAACGGTTACATAGATAAGGGTCTTGTAAATGTTTTTGGAATGTTTTTTGTTTGTTTTTTCCCGTCCCAAGGCCTCTCTCGCAGCGCTCCCGGCCACGGACTAAAGTTGCTGAAATTCACGGTTTGCACCGCGAATGCTCGTGCAACGCCTCCCTTGCCGATGCCGCAAAGGCCGAAAATTCGGGCTAAAAACGGTAGTGCAGCAAAAATGGTAAGTTTCATGTATCAGTAACGTCGAAAGCCAAAAATCCGGCCCTTACACTGGTTTTACCAGGCGTAAGAGTTTTAAGGGCATTCGCTGGGCAAGAGTTGGGCAAATATCGCAACTCTCTGCCCGCGAAGGCCCTTCTCCCAGGGAGGTGCGCGGTTTTGACAGATTGTAAGTTCTGGGTTTAGACGCATACGCTTTGCGTGTCTAAGCTCGGAACTTGCGCGGCCTCTTTGAGCACCTGCACACATTGTACATACATGGAGAGGCCGCAATTCAAAGCCTGTTTTTTCCTCTCGAGTTGCTCACAGCAAGGTCCAAGAGATTAATCTTTCCTTCCTGGAGACTCCAGCGTAATCCTGTGCTCAAGTAAATGTTTACTTACTCAATGAAAACAGAACCAAATAGACAAAATGCAAACTAGCATGCCTCAACACTCTGATTGCAAAATATTTTTTCTATAATTATAAAATGTGAAGCAGCTCAATAAAAATTACAATCCAAAGCAACTCTTTTTAAAACAAATAAACCCGGCAATCAATTTGTTCAACTTCCAATGTAGATTCTGGTTCTGTTTCAGTGTAATTTTGCATGCATGATTTAAAAAGAAAATTGGATCATTATGAAGATGACGGTTATTGCTCATCTTCCATGAAACAAAATCCTTTTATTGGGCATTGGCTGCACCACTTCTGATTGGCCAATATCCTCGCTGTGTCATGTTTAAATCAGTTTTCCAGTAACATTTTGGGAGCTTGTAGTGCGCAAATTGGCTGCCGCGTTTCCTACATTACAACAGCAACTACACTCCAAAAGTAAAGCGCTTTGAGACGTCCGGTGGTCATAAAAGGTACTCTATGAATCCAAATCTTTCTTTTTTTCAATTTTCCACAGGAGGATCGAGGCGGACATCGATCTAACTTAGCCTATCCGTTGCCAAACTCACCAAACACGGGCCACTGAACTAAATTCTGTGAGAAGGGTTGTGCAGAGAGGGCAAGTTGCTGACGGAGAACTCACAGGATTCACCAGGCTTTTGCAGTTCAGATGTCTATAAGGATGGATTCCCATCAATATTTTAATATGCCGCACCAATCAACATGTATATTGGCTACTTGCCAACACTTTTAGAGCTCTTTCTTCCAGAACATGAGTTTGAGAGAAATTTTTAACATTTGTACAAAACACCATGAACCCAGGCAAAACCTTTAGATCTTTACAGTTAAGATTAAATCTGAATGATGGGCAAATATGCATCAGCTCAGAGGAACACAGAACCACATTAATCTGAGTTAGCACAATGATGGGCCCATCCCTCTCTTCTCTCCCTCGTATCTTTCCTTCAGATGGTCTAATTTGGCTGCTTTATACCAATCAGCTTTTTGGATCATTTATTTTAATTGCAACAGTTGTTTTAAATGACATGTGCATCTGAACAGAAGCAGGATATCTGTCCAGTTTCCTGGTACATTTTCCAAGGCACACCAATGAATCAGTGAAAGTAAGGAAAATAAACAGAAAATGCAGGAAATATGCTTTGGATCAGAGAGCATTTTTGGTGTATAACTTTGACCAGAAATGCGACCTTAGGAGCTTACTGTATTATTGACACACTCGCAAGTGAAATAAAAAACACCTTGCCTTTATAGAGTGCACTTAACATAGAAAAATATCCACGTGCTTCAAAAGTGTAAGGAAAAAAAACCGGACGCCTAGCTAAACAAGGAGGGATGACTAAAAGCTTTGTCAAAAAGGTGGATTTAAAGGAGATTCTTAAAGGAGGAGTCAGAGGTGGAGCAAAGGATGGGTTTTGGGAGTGACGGCAAGGCCACCAGTAGGCAGGGGGGGATACACAAGGGGCTGGACTTCAGTGGGGGGGAGGGGGTGTGGAGGGGTTTGTAGCACTGAACAAGGATAGCGAGATAGGGAAGGGGAAGACATGGAGGGAATTAAACACAAAGATAGGAATTTTCAATTTGAAGTGTTGTGGGCCAGAATGCAGCAAAGCTCAGTGAGGACAAGGGTGATCAGAGGAGATTTGGTACAGGACAGCAAATGGGCAACAGTTTTTAAATGAGCTGAAGGTTCTGGAGGTTGGAAGGTCATCCAGGAATCATTGAGGTAGTAGATTCTGGAGGTAACAAAAGCACGGATGAGTGCTTCAGTGGCAGATGGGCTGAGCTATGGGTGGAGACAGGCGATGCAGCAGAAGTGGAAGTCAGAGTGATCATGGAGTCAGTGGCAAGAGAATAGAGATTGCAGCAAGGCCCCAAGGCAATGGCTTTGCTTTTCTCAATGTTTATCGGAAAGAAATTGCGGTGCTAACTTTGTTCTCCGGGCAAAAACTTCTAACGCTCAAAACATAATTTCACTATTAAATCACCCCAGCTCAGTGATCTCAACAATATATTGTACATTAGGCAGCAGAAACAATGTAACCTCTGTAGCACTGTAAGCAACACCATGGGAGAGCCGCTGGCAATATACTAAAAACATTACATTAGCACGCCACACCTGACACCACGGATGTCACATTTTGTTACTGTGCAACTCTCAGTTGGAAACTGAAACGGCCAAGGAAATTCCAGTCTCTACCGGTCCCTGACCAAACAACAATTACATTTCGAGTGACCTTTGACATCTTTGTTTTTTTTAATTGGATTTTTAAAGTGAACGAACCTCAGTCTGACTAACCGACCATTCCTTTTGTATAAGCGCAGAATAATAATATCTTGCAGTCTTAAAAGGATATACACCTCCACAACAGCAGCAGAATAATACATCGAGTTATGTGGCATAATGCTTTCATTATAAAGCAGTGCCTCTCTGTGACTGAGAATCAGCAATACAGCCGTAGTATACATATTGTTCACATATACACAACACATTCTACAAATGCCTCTCTTGGACACTGGCAGGTGTAAGGGAAGCTCACTTGCAGCTTCTATAATGTCCTTTCCATCGTTTCTTGAGAAATTGTAACTCTCTTCCAATCTCTTCAGATCTTGCAGGCCATAAGTTTTCAAAGCAACAATTTACTGAGACAAGCTCATCTTGAGAGTAACAGCAATCTCCTGTCCACTCAGGGCACTGAGTTGCGACTGTTTAAGCTACAAATGCAGCTCAATTAAATGATTTATGATCCCCTTATTTAAACTACAAATTGCAACTTCTGATCAGAATTTCAAGAGAAAGAATGACCTACACCCAGAACCAAATGTCAGGAGCTCACACAGTGAGAAAAAGTCTGACCAGCTCTTAAATGAATAGTCGATTCAGAGTCAACAGGCTCATGCCTAAAAGGTGTCCAATTGACTGATACAATTCAAGCCCCGTGTGGTGGCTGGTGTGCAACGGTCACCACACGTTAAAACAATCCACGCACAGGCATCTTCCACCCCCTCAATTGGAGTTCAGGACTGGAACATTGGGTCCTTCATTGAAACACCTGTGAATTCGTGGAAGCAAGTCATCCTCGTTCGAGAGACCGCCGATGATGATGATGATGATGATGACAATTTAAGCCACAGTATGTGAGGGAATCACGTGCTAATCCGTAGCCTCAGCATTCAAATTCTAATCTATAGGATGGTATTTTAAAATATCTAGCTAGCCATTATGGTTTGCAGAATATAACAGTAACTACTCTCTTTATTAGGGAAAGATGCTGCTGTCATTTACTTTCACACAAACACTGTCGGCAGGCAGTATGAAACATGGCCTACCAAAGGCCAGCAGTCTTGTGTTCTCTGCTATCGTTCACTGAAATATCGCACGGCGGAACAAAGTTAAAACCAGCAGCACAAGCAACTTTGTGGATGGCATTTATTTCCTGGAGGCCAATTATTCAAAATGAATGTCACAGAGAAAACCATTGCTTAAACCTGAGCCTGCTTCTCTGATCATTATTGCGATTACTTTAATTAACAATCTGTTGGTAAAATGTACTTTAAGCAGAATTCACGTGTTGGCAATTACACAGAAGCTGTATCTTTATTTTTATAGATTATTTGGCACCATTCTCAGTTACTTTTTCAGCAAAATGCGATAGTTAATCCTTATTTCCATCATTTTCTCAAAGACAGAAAGGTAAATCATGACCATGTAGATGGTTTTAGTGAAGTTAGAATTTGCAGCAGTACACACAGTGCTGGGCTAAAAAAGAGTGATTATAATGCAATGTCAGTTTGTTAGCTCCAGCTTATAAATATTGCAACAGCACAATGCTCTTTAGTATGCAACATCAATAATACCAGATATCTCAAAAATTGTTCAAATCTTCTTTTTAAGCTTTTAATTATTTACTCTAAACTGCTTGTGTTCTTCTAGAGTAGTGCCACCTCATCATATTTATAACTAAATCAAGCAATATAGATGTGAGATTTAGTTTAAAAGTGCTGTGAGATCAAGCACTTATGCAATGGCTTTTAACATGTCAAGGCGCAGTTTGACTGAACTTTAATGTATTTTTTAAACTGAAGGGTTATGAATAGGTGATAAAAATCAATATGACATTTGTACTATACGTAACTAACACATGATTTCCATTATATCTTAGAATGGAGAATGGCTGTTATAAAGCAACTGTCAAGTAATCACATTTAACACTGAAAGGCATGTATCAACAGCACTGCTGAATAAAACAAGGTAAATCATAGTAGCCTGTACATTGCTGGTTGATTTAATCATGCTTGTCTCTACTTCCTTTTTCTGCAGAAGCCAATCCTCTCCACACAGTAACCTTTACGAGGGAGAGTGGGGCAGACACAGGACAAAAAGGTTGAACTTCTTCTAAGGAACATATTGCTCATACCAGAGAAATTATAGGCAGAGAATTTTGGAACTCAAAAGATTAATTATAGCAAGATTTACTTTATTGATGAGCAGCTCAGTTGCTACAAACATTGCACTGCACCCGTGGACCCTTGTCATTAATTTAAATCATTCAGTTCACTCACATTTTCACTTTCAGTTTAAGGGGGCGATACATCAAAGACAAATGCAGGCCATTCTAAGAACATAGGAAATAGGAGCATGAGTAGGCCATACATTCCCTCGAGCTTGCTCCACCGTTCAATAAGATCATGGCTGAACTTTGGCCTCAACTCCACTTTCCCACCGGATCCCCATATCCTTTGATTCCCTTAGTGTCCATCTCTATCTTGAATATACTCAAAAGACTGAGCAGCCACAGCCCTCTGGGGTAGAAAATTCCAAAGATTCACAACCTTCTGAGTGGAGAAATGTCTCCTCATCGCAGTCCTTAATATCTGACCCCTTATCCTGAGAAAAGAGGTCCTTCGTTCTGGACTCTCCAGCCAGGGGAAATAGTCTTTCAGCATCTACCCTGTCAAGCCCACTCATAATCTAATATGTTTCAATGTGATCACCTCTCATTCTTCTAAACTCCAGAGAGTACTTTTTTTATTGGTCCATTCTACTCAATCTCTCCTCATAGAACAACCCTTTCATCCCAGGAATCAGTCTGGTGAACCTTAGTTGCACCTTCTTTATGGCAAGTATATTCTTCCTTACGTACGGAAACCAAAACTGTGCGCAATACTCCAGGTGTGGTCTCACCAACACCCCGTACAAGCACACTTCCTTACTCTTGTATTCTAACCCCTTGCAATAGAGGCCAACATACCATTTGCTTTCCTTATTGCTTGCTGTACCTATCTGTTAAATTTTATGGGCCGTAAATTGCGGCCTCTCTGGGTGCGTACGATGTGATTTCTTTTGATACATTGTGCGCCACCCGGGAAGAAGGGCCTTTGTAGACGGAAATTTGGGCTATTAGCCCAACGAATGTCTTTAAAACTCCTACACCCGGTAAAAGCAGGCAAAGGGAAGGCCTTTACATAGAAACATAGAAAATAGGTGCAGGAGTAGACCATTCAGCCCTTCGAGCCTGCACCACCATTCAATATGATTATGGCTGATCATGCAACTTCAGTACCCCATTCCTGCTTTCTCTCCATACCCCTTGATCCCTTTAGCTGTAAGGGCCACATCTAAATCCCTTTTGAATATATCTAACGAACTGGCCTCAACTACTTTCTGTGGTAGAGAATTCCACAGGTTCACCACTCTCTGGGTGAAGAAGTTTCTCCTCATCTTGGTCCTAAATGGCTTACCCCTTATCCTTAGACTGTGACCCCTGGTTCTGGACTTCCCCAACATTGGGAACATTCTTCCTGCATCTAACTTGTCCAATCCCATCAGAAGTTTACCGGCTCAAGAGTTTTAAAAGATAGAAAAATTAAATTTTATCGCTAAGTTTTATATTAAAAACCCTGTCCCTTAAGGTACGTTTATTTTTAACCCTATTAAAACATATTAAAATAAATTTCCCCCCCAAATTTTTTTCTAAAACATTTAATTTAATTCAATTTCAATTAATTTTAAATATGTGAGGTGGGGTTTTTTCCAGTTATGTTTTGTGTTTTTTGTGGTATTCTCATTGCTAGTAATGGGAGGTCCGTGCAAATGGAACTCACCATAATTATCAATGAGAATACTCCATTGTGATTGGTGGTCCAGGCCCACATGATCTCAGGATGCGCATACGTTCCTGGGATGCTTGGGCTTCAGCGCTGGGCCACGCATCTGGACCTTGGAGCCGAAGTGTTCAATCCTCCGGGAACACCAGGTACTTTCGTTCAAAAAATTTTAGTCGGAGGCTTCCGCCTGCAGGCAGTCTCCAACTGCAATTTCTGACCCTCTGTGTTTCATGTTCAAGGACACCCAAATCCGTCAGAATACAGGTACCAACATTTAATAATCTCTCACCTTCTGCTGTTGTTCATAGAAACATAGAAAATAGGTGCAGGAGCAGGCCATTCAATGAGTTCATGGCTGAACATGAAACTTCAGTACCCCCTTCCTGCTTTCTCGCCATAACCCTTGATCCCCCGAGTAGTAAGGACTTCATCTAACTCCCTTTTGAATATATTTAGTGAATTGGCCTCAACTACTTTCTGTGGTAGAGAATTCCACAGGTTCACCACTCTCTGGGTGAAGAAGTTTCTCCTCATCTCGGTCCTAAATGGCTTACCCCTTATCCTCAGACTGTGACCCCTGGTTCTGGACTTCCCCAACATTGGGAACATTCTTCCTGCATCTAACCTGTCTAAACCCGTCAGAATTTTAAACGTTTCTATGAGATCCCCTCTCATTCTTCTGAACTCCAGTGAATACAAGCCCAGTTGATCCAGTCTTTCTTGATAGGTCAGTCCCACCATCCCGGGAATCAGTCTGGTGAATCTTCGCTGCACTCCCTCAATAGCAAGAATGTCCTTCCTCAAGTTAGGAGACCAAAACTGTACACAATACTCCAGGTGTGGCCTCACCAAGGCCCTGTACAACTGTAGCAACACCTTCCTGCCCCTGTATTCAAATCCCCTCGCTATGAAGGCCAACATGCCATTCGCTTTCTTAACCGCCTGCTGTACCTGCATGCTAACCTTCAATGACTGATGTACCATGACACCCAGGTCTCGTTGCACCTCCCCTTTTCCTAATCTGTCACCATTCAGATAATAGTCTGTCTCTCTGTTTTTACCACCAAAGTGGATAACCTCACATTTATCCACATTATACTTCATCTGCCATGCATTTGCCCACTCACCTAACCTATCCAAGTCACTCTGCAGCCTAATAGCATCCTCCTCTTCAGCAATTTCCTCTCAGCCTCTCCTGTGGCAATAGATACGTTATTGTTTATTTATCTTAATTCTTGTTCCATTGGAGTTCATCAGATAATTGGACTCGCTTGAAAACTGGAACCATTTACTCTGAACCCAGGCAAGAACTTTTAGTCAGAATGGTTAGTGTTCTCTAAGCTCCATCAACTCCTGCCACTTGCTTTTGTGCTGGACTGTTTATTTTTAACCTTAAACAGATGATCACAGTTTCAATTGCACACAAAATAAATCTTAAAACCCAATGGCATTTGTAGCTAAATCAGTTGCAACTCTGTGCCAAGGCTGGGGAGGAGCATAATCTTCGCGAATGTGCAGAACAGCATCCAGGTACCTGGCCAAAGCTCCTGCTCCACGACGACATGCAGGCCGTGATCCTTACCAACAGATCCATCACAGACCCAATCCATGTCTGGACCGGGGTCAAGCAGGGCTGTGTCATCGCCCCCAACCCTCTTCTCAATCTTCCTCGCTGCCATGCTCCAATTCACAGTTGACAAGCTCCCCGATGGAGTGGAACTAAACTACAGAACAAGTGGGAAGCTGTTCAACCTTCACGTCTCCAGGCCAGGTGCAAGACGACCCCAACCTCTGTCGCGAGCTATAGTACGTGGACGACGCCTGCGTCTGTGCACACACAGAGGCTGAACTCCAGGACATAGTCGATGTATTTACTGAGGCATATGAAAGCATGGGCCTTACGCTAAACATCAGTAAGACAAAAGTCCTCCACCAGCCTGTCCTCACCGCACAGCACTGCCCCCCCGGACATCAAGATCCACGGCGCGGCCCTGGACAACGTGGACCACTTCCCTTATCTCGAGAGCCTCCTTTCAACAAGAGCAGATATTGACGACGAGATCCAACACTGCTTCCAGTGCGCCAGTGCAGCCTTTGGCCGCCTGAGGAAGAGTGTTTGAAGACCAGGTCCTCAAAACTGTCACCAAGCTCATGGTCTACAGAGCCGTAGTAATACCCGCCCTCCTGTATGGCTTAGAGACGTGGACCATGTACAGTAGACACGTCAAGTCGCTGGAGAAATACCACCAACGATGTCTCCACAAGATCCAACAAATCCCCTGGGAGGACAGACGCACCAACATTAGCATCCTCGACCAGGCCAACATCCCCAGCATTGAAGCACTGACCACACTTGATCAGCTCCGCTGGGCAGGCCACATAGTTCGCATGCCAGACATGAGACTCCCAAAGCAGGCGCTCAACTCTGAACTCGTCCACAACAAACGAGCCAAAGGTAGGCAGCGGAAACGCTACAAGGACACCCTCAAAGCTTCCCTGATAAAGTGCAACATCCCCACTGACACCTGGGAGTCCCTGGCCAAAGACCGCCCTAAGTGGAGGAAGTGCATCCGGGAGGGCGCTGAACACCTCGAGTCTTGTCGCCGAGAGCATGCAGAAATCAAGGCAGGCAGCGGAAGGAGCGTGCGGCAAACCAGACTCCCCACCCACCCTTTCCTTCAACCACTGTCTGTCCCACCTGTGACAGAGACTGTGGCTCTCGTATTGGACTGTTCAGTCACCGAAGGACTCATGCTAAGAGTGGAAGCAAGTTTTCCTCGATTCCGAGGGACTGCCTGTGATGATGATGACGATGACCTGGCTAAAGGGCCAAAAGGAAAAGTGCCATTCTGGGCAGTTGTCTCATACTTCCCAGTGCCCTTTTGGAGAGCACTGGTATAGGCTGTACGTTAGGAATGGATTGTGCACAATCGAGATTAAATAGAGAAAAAAAAAATATTTTAAAAAACTAAACAATTCAGCTCAAAAAAAACAGTTGATTATTTAACATAAAAATCATTGCGAGTCAGAAGGTTTTGGTAAAGAAAATACAATAGTCTGTAGAACTAGTGCAGCTGAGAACAGGAGGGCAGAAGACAGCAAGACCATTGGCAGGCTCAAAGAAAGTGTGAGGGTAATGATTATTAATGGTCAGTATTAAGTCAGTCCTTCCAGTGATTTCTGTAAAAATAACAGAAGGTTTCACAAAAGACTGGACTTGAGTACCATGCATCTGTTGCCGATGGTAGTTATTGTGCTGCTGACTCACTATTCACAGTCCTGCAAAGGTTTCGCAGATGTGTGCCTGAGCATAATAAGCACGATAAAAACATTGTTGTTACCAAACCTTTAAGAATGAACTAAAAGGAAACTTAGTAAACAAAACAGGAGCTGCAGTTTCCGAGAATCATAAAGATTTATGGCACAGAATGAGGTCATTCGGCCCTTCGTGTCTGTGCCAGCCGGAAACGAGCTATCTGGCCTAATCCCACCTTCCAGTTCTTTGCCCGTAGCCCTTTCGGTTACTTCAAGTGCATATGCAAGTGCTTTTTAAATATGATGAGAGTTTCTGTCTCTATCACCCTTTCTGGCAGTGAGTTCCAGACCCCCACCACCCTCTGGGTGAAAAAATGTTCTCCTCCACTCCCCTCTGATCCTTTTTCCAATGACTTTAAATCTGTGCCCCCTGGTTATTGACCTCTCTGCTCGGAGAAATAGGTCCTTCCTAGCCATTCTATCCAGGCCCCTCATAATTTTATACACCTCAATCAAGCATCCCCTCAGCCTCCTCAGTCTAGCCAATCTTCCCTCATATCTCAAATTCTCCAGTCCTGGCAACACTCTCACAAATCTCCTCTGTACCCTCTCCAGTGCAATCACATCACTCCTGTAATGTGCTGATCTGTCCTTGGCCCCCTCCTATTTCTCATGTTGTCCCTTGGCGACATCATCCAAAAACACGGCGTCAGTTTCCACGTGTACGCTGATGACACCCAGCTCTATCTCACCACCACTTCTCTTGACCCCTCCATGGTCTCTAAATTGTCAGACTGCTTGTCCGACATCCAGTTCTGGATGAGCAGAAATTTTCTCCAATTGAATATTGAGAAGACCGAAGCCATTGTTTTCGGTCCCCGCCACAAACTCCGTTCCATAGCCACTGACTCCATCCCTCTCCCCAACTTCTGTCTGAGGCTGAACCAGACTGTTCGCAACCTTGGTGTCATATTTGACCCTAAAATGAGCTTTCGACCTCATATCCACAGCATAACTAAGACCGCTTATTTCCACCTCCCTAACATCGCCCGTCTCAGCCCTTGCCTCAGCTCATCCGCTGCTGAAACCCTCACCGATACCTGTGTTACCTCTAGACTTAACTATTCCAACACACTCCTGGCTGGCCTCTCACATTCGACCCTACGTAAACTTGAGGTGATCGTAAACTCGGCTGCCCGTGTCCTAACTAGCACCAAGTTCCGCTCACCCATCACCCCTGTGCTCGCTGACCTACATTGGCTTATGGCTAAGCATCGCCTCGATTTCAAAATTCTCATCCCTATTTTCAAATCTCTCCATGGCCTCGCCCCTCCTTATCTCTGTAATCTCCTCCAGCCCCACAACCCTTTCCCCCCCCCGCCCCTCTGCGAGATGTCTGCGCTCTTCTAATTCTTCCCTCTTGAGCATCCCTGATTATAATCACTCAACCATTGGTGGCCATGTCTTCTGTTGCCTCCTTAAAACATACCTCTTTGACCAAGCTTTTGGTCAACTGCGCTAATTTCTACTTATGAGGTTTGGTGTCAAAGTTTTCATCTCATAATCCTCCTGTGAAGTGTCTTAGGACGTTTCACTATGTTAAAGGCGCTATATAATACAAGTTTTTGATGTTGTTGTTGATCAGAACTGTACGCAGTACTCTAGCTGTGGACTAACTAGTATTTTATACAGTTCAAGCATAGCCTCCCTGCTCTTGTATTCTATGCCTCGGCTAATAAAGGAAAGTATCCCGTATGCATTCTTAACCACGTTAGCCGCCTGTCGTGCTACCTTCAGGGATCTGTGGACATGCACTCCAAGGTCCCTCTGTTCCTCTACACTTCTCAGCATCCGATCATTTAATGTGTATTCCCTTGCCTTGTTAGCTCTCCCCAAATGCATTACCTCACACTTCTCTGGGTTGAGTTCCATTTGCCACTTTTCTGCCCACATGACCAGTTCATTGATATCTTCGTGCAGTCTGCAACTTTCTTCCTCACTATCAACCACACGGCTGATTTTTCAAACTTCTTAATCATGGCCTCTGCATTGAAGTCTAAATCATTGATATATATAACACAAAAAGCAAGGGAACTAGTACTGAGCTCTGCAGAACTCCACTGGAAACAGCCTTCCAATCACAAAAACACTCGTCGACCATTACCCTTTGCTTCCTGCTGCTCAGCCAATTTTGGATCCAACGTGCCAGTTCTCTTTGGATCCCATGGACTTTTACTTCTCTGACCAGTCTGCCATGTGGTGCCTTGTCAAAAGCCTTGCTAAAATCCATGTAGATTACATCAAACGCGCTGCCCTCATCGACCCTCCTTGTTACCTCAAAAAATTCAATTGTGCTGGCAAACATGACATTCCCTTAACAAATCTCTACTGACTGCCCTCCACTTAAAAATTAACAACACCAAAAGCATAATCTTTGGCCCTCACTATAAATGCTGTACACTTGCCACTGATTCCATCCCTCTCCCCGGCCACTGTCTCAAGTTAAACCAGAATGTTCACAACTTTGACGTCCTATTCTACTCTGAGCAATACTGCTGATCCCATATACTGTCCATTACACAGACTGCTTACTTCCATCTTGAACATAGAAACATAGAAATATAGAAACATAGAAAATAGGTGCAGGAGCAGGCCATTCGGCCCTTCGAGCCTGCACCACCATTCAATATGATCATGGCTGATCATGCAACTTCAGTACCCCACTCCTGCCTTCTCTCCATACCCCCTGATCCCTTTAGCCGTAAGGGTCACATCTAACTCCCTTTTGAATATATCCAAACAACTGGCCTCAACAACTTACTGTGGTAGAGAATTCCACAGGTTCACAATTCTCTGGGTGAAAAAGTTTCTCCTCATCTCGGTCCTAGATGGCTTATCCCTTATCCTTAGATTGTGACACCTGGTTCTGGATTTCCCCAACATCGGGAACATTCTTCCTGCATCTAACCTGTCCAATTCCATCAGAATTTTATATGATTCTATGAGATTCCCTCTCATTCTTCTAAATTCCAGTGAATATAAGCCTAGTCGATCCAGTCTTTCTTCATATGTCAGTCCTGCCATCCCGGGAATCAGCCTGATGAACCTTTGCTGCACTCCGTCAATAGCAAGAATGTCCTTCCTCAGATAAGGGGACCAAAACAGTTTGCTATATATGGGTTAAATTAGGAGCACAGGTTGTGTGGACTAGGCTTATATTTGCTTCAGTATAGAAGATTAAGGTGATCTAATTAAAGTGTTGAAGATTATTAAAGGAGTTGATAGGGTAGATAGAGAGAAATTATCTAGGTCAATTGAAAATTTCAAAATTGAGAGGGATAGATTTGTGTTAAGCAATGCTATCAAAGGTTACAGAACCAGGACAGGGAGATAGAGTTACTATCTAACTGAATGGCAGAGGCTCAAGGGGCTGAACGGCCTAATCGTGTTCCTACATTGTGAAGCTTAGTAGGAGAATGGAGTGGAGCTGGAGGGCAGGAAAGCTATTGAATATCTTCTTGGATCGTTGTGAACAGTGAAAGGCCTTCACAATATCATGCTCCAGTAGGTGAATAACTATGGTGCAACTCTAGTTCAGTACATATTAATCAACATCGTAATGTATGAATAATATGTGCTTAAAAAGTACATAAGTACTGATGTCAGTGATCTAATGTTTAGTTGATTAAATGAATTTAAATGTAATAATGATTTGTCATTTAGTTCAAAGCTCATATTTAAGCATGATTTGGCATTAACCTGGCAATGTTACAAAGAAAGAACATAAAGGTTTCTGGTGTCAGTAAAGGAACTGTCACAGTGGTGTACCTGGAGAAACTCCATTGTTGGTGTACTGTTAGGGAGCCATATCTTGTATTTAGTCCGGGCTATATCGGATATGACTGCATTTAGTCAGATTATTGGTGCCAAAAGTGGAACAAATTCTCTTCCCTAGCACTGACTGATGCCTTCTCTTGCTGAGCATAAAATCCTCCAGAGAATAAATCTTATCCTTGAGTTTGCATTATTAAATGAAACACAACAAAACATAATCATTGCAAAGCTAATAACTACAGGGATAGTACATACATATAAGAGGTACAGAGTTATCTCCGCAAGATCCGACAAATCTCCTGGGAGGACAGGCGCACCAACGTCAGCGTCCTCATCCAGGCCAACATCCCCAGCATTGGAGCACTGACCACAGTCGATCAGCTCCGCTGGGCAGGCCACACTGATCGCATGCCAGACACGAGACTCCCAAAGCAAGCGCTCCACTCAGAACTCCTTCACAGCAAGCGAGCCAAAGGTGGGCAAAGGAAATGCTTCAAGGACACCCTCAAAGCCGCCTTGATAAAGTGCGACATCCCCACTGACACCTGGGAGTCCATGGCCAAAGATTGCCCTAAGTGGAGGAAGTGCATCCGGGAGGGCACTGAGCACCTCGAGACTTAACGCCGAGAGCATGCAGAAATCAAGCGCAGGCAGCGGAAAGAGCGTGCGGCAAACCAGTCCCACCCACCCTTTCCCTCATCGACTATCTGTCCCACCTGTGACGGAGTCTGTGGCTCTCGTGTTGGACTGTTCAGCTACCAAAGAACTCACTTCAGAGTGGAAGCAAGTCTTCCTCGATTCCGAGGGACTGCCTATGATGATGACTACCCAAGGCTTGGCAAACAAATCTCCATTACATTTGCCCTTTTCAAAGAACGGTTGATTTCCGTGACATGAGTCTGACATCCTCCGAAGAAAGGTTTGGCTTCCCTGATGTTGGACACATGTGCACAAGACAAAAAAGCTTTTTTATCACAGAACTCAAGCATAACAAATTGCAACAATGTTTTAGTGAAAAAAAATCATCTTCAACTTGAACTCCTTTTTCAACATCAAGCGCTATTTGACAGCCGCTTCTGTCAGCAACAACAGTCACTGTTTAGCCAATTCTATCTGCTCGCAGCAATGCCTAGATTACAACATAGCTTTGACATATTTGGAATCCTTGAGCTTGAGCAATGTTTGAAAGTAAAATGTCCAGAATAGACATAAGCATTCGTTAACAACAGTTAATTTTGTAATACAAGATTAGTAATGCCTTCTCTCCCCGAGGCAGAGGCTCATGCTTGGACTCACAGGCACTGGTAATGCTACAGTGCCTTTACCATTGTTCATAATTGAGTCGAGATGGTTAACAACCTCTTAGATGGTGGAAGGCATCAAAGCAGAATTCAATCTTGTCCTCACTTTGAGTACTGTTGAGGGGGATGACTCATCAGGGGAGGTCAGCAGCAGCCAAGTTTATGGCACCATGGCTGGCTCTGCTGCACAGGAGGGCAGGAAAAAGAGTGGGAGAGCGATAGTGATAGGGGATTCGATTGTAAGGAGAATAGATAGGTGTTTCTGCGGCCGCAACCGAGACTCCAGGATGGTATGTTGCTTCCCTGGTGCAAGGGTCAAGGATGTCTCGGAGCGGGTGCAGGACATTCTGAAAAGGGAGGGTGAACAGCCAGTTGTCGTGGTGCACATTGGTACCAACGATATAGGTAAAAAAAGGGATGAGGTCCTACGATACTATTTTAAGGAGCTAGGAGCTAAATTAAAGCGTGGGACCACAAAAGTAGTAATCTCGGGATTGCTACCAGGGCCACGTGCTAGTCAGAGTACGAATCGCAGGATAGCTCAGATGAATATGTGGCTTGAGCAGTGGTGCAGCAGGGAGGGATTCAAATTCCTGAGGCATTGGAACCGTTTCTGGGGGAGGTGGGGCCAGTACAAACCGGACGGTCTGCACCTGGGCAGGACCGCAACCAATGTCCAAGGGGGAGTGTTTGCTAGTGCTGTTGGGGAGGAATTAAACTAATATGGCAGAGGGATGGGAACCAATGCAGGGAGACAGAGAGAAACAAAAAGGAGACAAAAGCAAAAGACAGAAAGGAGATGAGTAAAAGTGGAGGGCTGAGAAACCCAAGGCAAAAAACAAAAAGGGCCACTGAATATAAAGGGGCAGCAGGAGAGGTCAAAACTAAAAATCATGGTTTAAAAACTAGGATTAAAACACTCTACCTTAACGCACGCAGCATTCGAAATAAAGTAAATGAGTTGACGGCACAAATCATTACAAATGGGTATGATTTGGTGGCCATTACAGAAACATGGTTGCAGGGTGGCCAAGACTGGGAATTAAACATACAGGGGTATCTGACGATTCAGAAAGATAGACAAGAAGGGAAAGGTGGTGGGGTAGCTCTGTTAATTAAAGATAATATCAGGGCAGTTGTGAGAGACGATATTGGCTACAATGAACAAAATGTTGAATCATTGTGGGTGGAGATTAGAGATAGTAAGGGGAAAATGTCACTGGTGGGCGTAGTTTATAGGCCCCCAAATAATAACTTCACGGTGGGGCGGGCAACAATCAAGGGAATAATGGAGGCATGTGAAAAAGGAACGGCAGTAGTCATGGGGGATTTTAACCTCCATATCGATTGGTCAAATCAAATCGCACGGGGTAGCCTGGAGGAGGAATTCATAGAATCATATGGGATTGTTTCTTAGAACAGTATGTTACAGAACCTACAAGGGAGCAAGCTATCTTAGATCTGGTCCTGTGTAATGAGAGAGGAAAAATAAACGATCTCCTCGTAAAAGATCCTCTCGGAATGAGTGATCACAGTATGGTTGAATTTGTAATACAGATTGAGGGTGAGGAACTTGTGTCAGAAACGAGCGTACTATGCTTAAACAAAGAGGACTACAGTGGGATGAGGGCAGAGTTGGCTAAAGTAGACTGGAAACACAGACTAAACGGTGGCACAATTGAGGAACAGTGGAGGACTTTTAAGGAGCTCTTTCATAGTGCGCAACAAAAATATATTCCAGTGAAAAAGAAGAGCGGTAAGAGAAGGGATAACCAGCCGTGGATAACCATGGAAATAAAGGATAGTATCAAATTAAATACCAATGCGTAGAAGGTGGCCAAGGTTAGTGGGAAACTAGAAGATTGGGAAAATTTTAAACAACAGCAAAGAATGACTAAAAAAGCAATAAAGAAAGGAAAGATAGATTACGAAGGTAAACTTGCGCAAAACATAAAAACAGATAGTAAAAGCTTTTACAGATATATAAAACGGAAAAGAGTGACTAAAGTAAATGTTGCTCCCTTAGAAGATGAGAAGTGGTATTTAATTATGGGAAATGTGGAAATGGCTGAGACCTTAAACAATTATTTTGCTTCGGTCTTCACAGTGGAAGACACAAAAACCATGCCAGAAATTGCTGGTCACAGGAATGTGGGAAGGGAGGACCTTGAGACAATCACTATCACTAGGGGGGTAGTGCTGGACAGGCTAATGGGGCTCAAGGTAGACAAGTCCCCTGGTCCTGATGAAATGCATCCCAGGGTATTAAAAGAGATGGCGGAAGTTATAGCAGATGCATTTGTTATAATCTACCAAAATTCTCTGGACTCTGGGGAGGTACCAGCGGATTGGAAACCAGCTAATGTAATGCCTCTGTTTAAAAAGGGGGCAGACAAATTGCAGGTAACTATAGGCCGGTTAGTTTAACATCTGTAGTGGGGAAAATGCTTGAAACTATCATGAAGGAAGAAATAGCAGGACATCTAGATAGGAATAGTGCAATCAAGCAGACGCAGCATGGATTTATGAAGGGGAAATCATGTTTAACTAATTTACTGGAATTCTTTGAGGATATAACGAGCATGGTGGATAGAGGTGTACCGATGGATGTGGTGTATTTAGATTTCCAAAAGGCATTCGATAAGATGCCTCACAAAAGGTTACTGCAGAAGATAGAGGTACGCGGAGTCAGAGGAAATGTATTAGCATGGATAGAGAATCGGCTGGCGAACAGAAAGCAGAGAGTCAGAATAAATGGGTCCTTTTCGGGTTGGAAATCGGTGGTTAGTGGTGTGCCACAGGGATCAGTGCTGGGACCACAACTGTTTACAATATACATAGATGACCTGGAAGAGGGGACAGAGTGTAGTGCAACAAAATTTGCAGATGACACAAAGATTAGTGGGAAAGCGGGTTGTGTAGAGGACACAGAGAGGCTGCAAAGAGATTTGGATAGGTTAAGCGAAATGGGCTAAGGTTTGGCAGATGGAATACAATGTCGGAAAGTGTGAGGTCATCCACCTTGGGAAAAAAAACAGTAAAAGGTAATATTATTTGAATGGGGAGAAATTACAACATGCTGAGGTGCAGAGGGACCTGGGGTCCTTGTGCATGAATCCCAAAAAGTTAGTTTGCAGGTGCAGCAGGTAATCAGGAAGGCGAATGGAATGTTGGCCTTCATTGCGAGAGGGATGGAGTACAAAAGCAGGGAGGTCCTGCTGCAACTGTACAGGGTATTGGTCAGGCCGCACCTGGAGTACTGTGTGCAGTTTTGGTCACCTTACTTAAGGAAGGATATACTGGCTTTGGAGGGGGTACAGAGACGATTCACTAGGATGATTCCGGAGATGAGGGGGCTACCTTATGATGATAGATTGAATAGACTGGGTCTTTACTCATTGGAGTTTGGAAGGATGAGGGGTGATCTTATCGAAACATTTAATATTATGAAAGGGATAGACAAGATAGAGGCAGAGAGGTTGTTTCCACTGGTCGGGGAGACTAGAACTAGGGGGCACAGCTTCAAAATACGGGGGAGCCAATTTAAAACCGAGTTGAGAAGGAATTTCTTCTCCCAGAGGGTTGTGAATCTGTGGAATTCTCTGCCCAAGGAAGCAGTTGAGGCTAGCTCATTGAATGTATTCAAGTCACAGATAGATAGATTTTTAACCAAGAAGGGAATTAAGGGTTATGGGGAGCGGGTGGGTAAGTGGAGCTGAGTCCACGGCCAGATCAGTCAGCCATGATCTTGTTGAATGGCGGAGCAGGTTCGAGAGGCTAGATGGCCTACTCCTGTTCCTGATTCTTATGTTCTTATGTTCTTATGTTCTCACACAATCTCAAAATAAATGTATTTTTTTTAAGCTGTGGTGAGGAGGAACTCAAGCAAAGTATTTCTCTCCCTCACTAGGGTCACTGAGACCAACTGTAGAACCCAACACTGCCTTTGCCTATATCTGTCCACAGCCCATGTTGATGGAATTGTTTTTCAATGATGCTGGTCCACAATCCGATTGTCTGTGACGAGCAGACTTTCTCCACTTTGTTATGCTGAGTCACTTCAATTCCTTTCAAGAAGTCCATGTTTAACTTAAAAAGCTGTCGGATTTCAAGAATGCAGCACTGCAATCATTCTATCTGATGTTCGAAGCTCTGCTTTCCAGTCATGGTGAACAATAGCTGGTTTGAAGAGTGCCATGAAGTGATCACCAAGTTATAAAACACAGGCTCAAGTTATTTATGAAGTCATCTGAATTCTGAGATTGTGGTACAATTTCACAGCATAAATATCTAAGTCAGTCATTTTGTTTGTACATACAATCCTTCCATCCACTGTGTGGATTGTTTTCATATTATTGCCTCCAAACTTTGTATTCAGGACTGTATCTCGCCCTGTTGTCCACCATGCATTGCTGCTCAGATAGAAAGATAGGGTGATAGCAACAGAAGGTGAGAGGGAAATGATCCAAAAACAGTACGACTTACACAGCTTGGTCAAAGAAGGAGGCCAATATGTTTTTCAGAATTTTAAATGCCATGTAACCAAATAAAGTTTCACTCTTCAAGAAGGAAACACTATTAAATTCAATTCCAATCAAGTGCAGCATCTGTTTGAATTGTGACAGATCAAAGGCCTCACAGCATATGTGGCTGGCTTTTCTGGCAGTTTTGCGATTGGGGTTTTCGGCGTGATTTGACGTTTCGCGGTGAAAACCCGGTCGCAAAGCCCGGGCGGGATCCTCGGGCACCAGTTGTGACGGCGCTTCCAAGTACCGCCGGGGAGAGGTGCGCTGACGTGCGCCAGGATTGCGTGACCATCGGACATTCAGCGCACTCCTGACCCGTACGCCGCACCCAAAACAGCGACAGGTCAAACCTATCGCTGCAACCCTGCTCGTAACGGTAAATACGAAAACCTGCAAAAAAGGCAAGTTAAAGTTTTTATTTTTTTTCAGCGATTCGATAGATAAGGGCCTTGTAAATGTTTCTGGAATGTTTTAGTTTGTTTTTCCCCCCTCCCAAGGCCTCTCTCGCAGTGCTCTTAGCTCCAGACTAAAGTTGCTGAAACTCACGGTTTGCACCTTGAACGCTTGTTTACGCCTCCCTTACCGATGCGTAAAGGCCGAAAGTTTGGACTAAAAACGGCAGCGAAAACGGTAAGTTCCACGTATCGCTTGCGTTTTCACCGAAAAACCCCAAAAGCCAAAAATCTGGCCCATAGTATGGGCTGCGGAAGAGAATTTTTACTTTTTTTTTTAACAGGTGCCAACTGAAGGAGGCTCTGATGGGATTGTCGTTTGTCTCTTTTAAAGTGCTTTCTGTGTCCCTTCTCGTGTTTGATCTCCCCTCCCCTCCCCTCCCGCTTTCCCTGCTCCGGCATTTGCTTAAAATCTGTTACCTCTCTCGCTTTCTCCAGTTCTGGCGAAAGGTCATCGACCCGAAACGGTCACTCTGTTTCTCTCCCCACAGACCTGCTGGGTATTTCCAGCATTTTCTGGTTTTATTTCAAGGTTAAAAGGTTGTTTCTAACCACCTTGTTTCATCAGTGTTGACCCGATGGTCAGCTGCATACATTATCCTCTGCAGACAACAGACTGACATTGCTTCCCTGCTGACGCAGCACTTGGCAATACTGACGTTGCAAAATAGTGGGCCTGAAATCACGGGCCCCACGGGCGCGTACGAGGCGAACACGCACCTGTCGGGGCCACACAAGTTCCGGGTTAAGGCATGCACTGCGCATGTCCCTGAACTTGCCATCTGTTTAAAAGTCGCACAGAGAATGGCCTCCATGGACAGAGAATCGGGCTAGTTCCCAGTGAATATCCTTCAAATTCGTACACGTAGTCAAGGCGTAAGGCCTGTTTTTATCAGCGTAAAAAGACAGAAAAATAAAATATTATCACTAATTTTTCCATCAAAAGCCCTGTCCATTAAGGTAAATTTATTTTTACCCCTGTTAAAATATATTTTTAAAAACCGTTAAAAACATGTTTTGTCTAAAACGTTTAACTATATTCAATATCAATTAATTTTAAATATGTTTTTTTTAATTTATTTCATGTGTTTCTGTGTTTTGGGAGGTATCCCCATTCATACTTACAGCAGCTTCATACATACGGAACTCACATAAGTATAAATGGGGATCTCCCTTTTTTGATAGGTTGGGCTGACCCCAAGTGATCCCAGAGATCCATAATGATACCCGTACGATCCTGGGATAGGCGGGCCCCTTCGCTGGCCTTCGCACAGAGCCCCAGGGCTGCAAGTCGCCAAACGTCCAGGACCACGAGGAACAAACGGAACTCACCATCACCATCAATGGGAATAGTCCATTTTGATAGGTTGGCCCGGCCCACATGATGCCACTGACGCGTACGAAACGCACTCGCTGACGGGGTGGGCGGGCCTCTGGACCCGTCTGCGCATCTAGGCCCAGGACCAGAAGTCTTTGTACCTCCGGCACCACTCGGTACTTACGGGGGAAAAAAATGCGGTTAAAGGGATCCGCGCGCGTGAAGTCTCTGTCCACTAATCTAGGACCATTGAGTTCAAACACTTGGTTTAATCACCACAAGTATTTCCATTCACTGGAAAGTAACTTTTGATATCGCGGTTGGTTAGGAACTTTTCACTAGAAATCTGGACGCTGCAAATGGATACTCTTATCGTGATTCTTCCTTAATCGTCTCTCTCTTGGCTCTCTCTACTCCCTCAGCTATGTATGGGAGTCAGCTGAGTGTGGCTAAACACTGTGGCCCAGATTGGTGATGGGTAATAACAGCAAACAAACAGCTTTCGCTGCCATGACCCGCTCTGAAACTGACCGTAACTTCAGGATGTTGCACCTGTTCATCCTAACGGGGAATTCCCCCAAGTTGTGTTCAGTCAGTCACTCCTCTGACACCGGCTGCACTGTGCCCCCGTCCTCACTTCCCACAGCTGGCAATCAGTGTAATCTGTCAAATCAGGGAAATTGTGAAAACTTCTGATCTTCTGTGATAATGCCACTGTTAAATACCCCTTTAAATTTAGATCCTTTTGGATTAGGTATAGCTGGTGTTTTAACAGTGTAGTACATAGAAACATAGAAAATAGGTGCAGGAGCAGGCCATTCGGCCCTTCGAGCCTGCACCACCATTCAAGATGATCATGGTTGATCATTTTTGCAACTTCAGTACCCCTTTCCTGCTTTCTCTCCATACCCCTTGATCCATTTAGCCGTAAGGGTCACATCTAACTCCCTTTTGAATATATCTAACGGACTGGCCTCAACAACTTTCTGTGGTAGAGAATTCCACAGGTTCACCACTCTCTGAGTGAAGAAGTTTCTCCTCATCTCAGTCCTAAATGGCTTACCCCTTATCCTTAGACTGTGACCCCTGGTTCTGGACTTCCCCAACAATCGGGAACATTCTTCCTGCATCTAACCTGTCCAGTCCCGTCAGAATCTTACATGTTTCTGTGAGATCCCCTCTCATGCTTCTATTGACTGCTAAACAAATGTTATGGACCTGAAAACCTCATTTTAATTTTGTGGTCGGTGTCAAATTTATCGATTTTTAATAAAAATTACAATTTTTACGACACATTAAAAAAAATTAATTTGCTTAATAAGTTTGTTCATCTTTATTTCAGGTTTGCCTTTTTCCCATGTGAGAGCCCCTATCTTTCTTTTGCTCTCTCTAACATTTTTAAAAGGTTAGAATCAAAGGAGATTACACACTTCCTGGTTCGCTGTCTGTGAGTATTCTGCATTTTGATTCGCTGCTCACACAGCTTGTTGACATCACAGCAGCTCACATTAAGGATTCCCCATTAACTTGCATTGATTGAAAAGCTGAACTTCTCAGCACAGAGATCACGAGATCTTTGCGGGAAGCTTAATTCAAGGCCAGCAGCGAACACATTTGCTTCGCCACTGAGCGCAATTTACGGGCATTTCCATTCACTGCCAAATTGATTTCAGTGAGTTGACCACATTACCATGGTCGAATAAACAGATGATGATAAAGAGGGCATACCTCAGCGAAACACAAGTCACAGCGAATCTGATTTATTACTTCCATGCTTCCTACATATTTACAGGTACAAAATATAATGCCCTGAACAAAATGAATACAGTATATAATAAGTAGGATATGGCAGCGTAGTGCTTAAGCTACTGGATGAGTAATCCAGGGATCGGGACTAATAATCGAGGGAACACCAATTCAAATTCCACCATGCACTTCGAGAATGTGAATTCAGCGAAAAGAAATCTGAAATCAAATGCTGGCATCATTAAAAAAAATGACCATAAAGCTATCAGACTTTCACAAAATCATTAAGGGAAGGAAACTTTCATCCTTACCCAGTCTGAACTATAAGTGTCTCTCTGGCAAACCACTCAGCTGTCTCAAACATCAGCACGACTCGGGATGGACAATAAATTGCCAACAACACTCACATTAACTGTGCAAATAGATGTTAACAAATATGATGTGATTGGGATTACGGAGACGTGGCTCCAGGATGATCAGGGCTGGGAACTCAACATCCAGGGGTATTCAACATTCAGGAAAGATAGAATAAAAGGAAAAGGAGGTGGGGTAGCATTGCTGGTTAAGGAGCAAATTGAGGCAATAGTTCGGAAAGACATTAGCTTGGATGATGTGGAATCTATATGGGTAGAGCTGCAGAATACCAAAGGACAAAAAACGTTAGTGGGAGTTGTGTACAGACCTCCAAACAGTAGTAGTGATGTTGGGGAGGGCATCAAACATGAAATTAGGGGTGCGTGCAATAAAGGTGCAGCAGTTATAATGGGTGACTTTAATATGCACATAGATTGGGTTAACCAAACTGGAAGCAATACAGTGGAGGAGGATTTCCTGGAGTGCATAAGTAATGGTTTTTTAGACCAATATGTCGAGGAACCAACAAGGGGGGAGGCCATCTTAGACTGGGTGTTGTGTAATGAGAGAGGATTAATTAGCAATCTCGTTGTGCGAGGCCCCTTGGGGAAGAGTGACCATAATATGGTGGAATTCTGCATTAGGATGGAGAATGAAACAGTTAATTCAGAGACCATGGTCCAGAACTTAAAGAAGGATAACTTTGAAGGTATGAGGCGTGAATTGGCTAGGATAGATTGGCGAATGATACTGAAGGGGTTGACTGTGGATGGGCAATGGCAGACATTTAGAGACCGCATGGATGAACTACAACAATTGTACATTCCTGTCTGTCGTAAAAATAAAAAAGGGAAGGTGGCTCAACCGTGGCTATCAAGGGAGATCAGGGATAGCATTAAAACCAAGGAAGTGGCATACAAATTGGCCAGAAATAGCAGCGAACCCGGGGACTGGGAGAAATTTAGAACTCAGCAGAGGAGGACAAAGGGTTTGATTAGGGCAGGGAAAATGGAGTACGAGAAGAAGCTTGCAGGGAACATTAAGACGGATTGCAAAAGTTTCTATAGATATGTAAAGAGAAAAAGGTTAGTAAAGACAAACGTAGGTCCCCTGCAGTCAGAATCAGGGGAAGTCCTAACGGGGAACAAAGAAATGGCGGACCAATTGAACAAGTACTTTGGTTCGGTATTCACTGAGGAGGACACAAACAACCTTCCGGATATAAAAGGGGTCGGAGGGTCGAGTAAGGAGGAGGAACTGAGGGAAATCCTTATTAGTCGGGAAATTGTGTTGGGGAAATTGATGGGATTGAAGGCCGATAAATCCCCAGGGCCTGATGGACTGCATCCCAGAGTACTTAAGGAGGTGGCCTTGGAAATAGTGGATGCATTGACAGTCATTTTCCAACATTCCATTGACTCTGGATCAGTTCCTATCGAGTGGAGGGTAGCCAATGTAACCCCACTTTTTAAAAAAGGAGGGAGAGAGAAAACAGGGAATTATAGACCAGTCAGCCTGACATCGGTAGTGGGTAAAATGATGGAATCAATTATTAAGAATGCCATAGCAGCGCATTTGGAAAGAGGTGACATGATAGGTCCAAGTCAGCATGGATTTGTGAAAGGGAAATCATGCTTGACAAATCTTCTGGAATTTTTTGAGGATGTTTCCAGTAGAGTGGACAAGGGAGAACCAGTTGATGTGGTATATTTGGACTTTCAGAAGGCTTTCGACAAGGTCCCACACAAGAGATTAATGTGCAAAGTTAAAGCACATGGGATTGGGGGTAGTGTGCTGACATGGATTGAGAACTGGTTGTCAGACAGGAAGCAAAGAGTAGGAGTAAATGGGGACTTTTCAGAATGGCAGGCAGTGACTAGTGGGGTACCGCAAGGTTCTGTGCTGGGGCCCCAGCTGTTTACAATGTACATTAATGATTTAGACGAGGGGATTAAATGTAGTATCTCCAAATTTGCGGATGACACTAAGTTGGGTGGCAGTGTGAGCTGCAAGGAGGATTCTATGAGGCTGCAGAGCAACTTGGATAGGTTAGGTGAGTGGGCAAATGCATGGCAGATGAAGTATAATGTGGATAAATGTGAGGTTATCCACTTTGGTGGTAAAAACAGAGAGACAGACTATTATCTGAATGGTGACAGATTAGGAAAAGGGGAGGTGCAAAGAGACCTGGGTGTCATGGTACATCAGTCATTGAAGGTTGGCATGCAGGTACAGCAGGCGGTTAAGAAAGCAAATGGCATGTTGGCCTTCATAGCGAGGGGATTTGAGTACAAGGGCAGGGAGGTGTTGCTACAATTGTACAGGGCCTTGGTGAGGCCACACCTGGAGTATTGTGTACAGTTTTGGTCTCCTAACCTGAGGAAGGACATTCTTGCTATTGAGGGAGTGCAGCGAAGGTTCACCAGACTGATTCCCGGGATGGCAGGACTGACCTATCAAGAAAGACTGGATCAACTGGGCTTGTATTCACTGGAGTTCAGAAGAATGAGAGGGGACCTCATAGAAACGTTTAAAATTCTGACGGGTTTAGACAGGTTAGATGCAGGAAGAATGTTCCCAATGTTGGGGAAGTCCAGAACCAGGGGACACAGTCTAAGGATAAGGTGGAAGCCATTTAGGACCGAGATGAGGAGGAATTTCTTCACCCAGAGAGTGGTGAACCTGTGGAATTCTCTACCACAGAAAGTTGTTGAGGCCAATTCACTAAATATATTCAAAAAGGAGTTAGATGAAGTCCTTACTACTAGGGGAATCAAGGGGTATGGTGAGAAAGCAGGAATGGGGTACTGAAGTTGCATGTTTTGCCATGAACTCATTGAATGGCGGTGCAGGCTAGAAGGGCCGAATGGCCTACTCCTACACCTATTTTCTATGTTTCTATGTTTCTATTCAGTCACTGTTGTAATGGAACAGACAGGGCTTACTCTCAGGGGTTAAGACCTTCTCTCACACACACCCCCAGCCCAAAATTTCTGACATTCTCCCCATGTCCAAGTGCCTGATCTTCCCTCCACTCCGGCCCAAGTTCCTGACCTCCATCCCCTTCCGTTTCCCCCTGCCCGAGTTCCTGACCGTCTTCCCACAACCTCCCCACCCCCCCGGGATCCGGATGTTCTCCCCCTGCCAAAGTTTACCCCCCCCAACCCAGTTTCCCCGTTTCCCCGAGCTTCTCCCCCGAACAAGTTCTTGACCTTACACTCCCGCCATAGCTGGGGCATTGTGGTGGGTCAGGGATTGTTCACGGGTTTATTGGGTATAGAGTGAATAGTGACAGTGCCAGGATGTCCAGATTTTGTCCACTCCAATGATGTCACTTGCCACACATGCACCGAGCTTTCCGAGAAATCAACCCGGTGCAGGGGAGAGGAGGGAGTACGGGGTGTGGATGTAAAGGGGCTGGGGTTTGAAGAACGTGATCCGTCTGACCATCGGAATTACGTTCTCATTCTTAGCACCCGCCCTCCTTTCGACCTTGATTATGTTCTCCCCCAATCCCACTGTGCTCTTTACCCCATGCCCCCCCATCACATTCCTGACCCCCTCCCCCCGCCCCTCTCTCTCTCTCTCTGCCTCCTCCCAGTCTCTCTCTGCCGCTCTCTCCCTCTCTCCTCCACCCTCTTTCTCTTTCTCTCCCCCACTCTCTCTCTCTTCTCTCCTCCACCCTCTCTCTCTCTCTATCTCTATCTCTCTCTTTCTTCCACTCTCTCTCCTCCAACTCTCTCTCTTTCTCTCCCAACTCCGATCTCCTCTCTCTGTCTTAAGAAGGCTGCGAAAATGTCCGTGCAGATAATCACAGCGATATTCTAGGCAAAGGTCCAGGAGTCTCCTTCAGTATGGTCATTGATTTTCGATCGTTAACTGGAAAGCCCCGGCAGACTCAGCCTTGAGCAGCAGCTCGGCAACATGGTCCCTTTCGGCCCCACTTCGAGCTCCCTCATATATCGTACTGCAGATGCTCGACCGGATCGAGCGTGTACGCGCAGAAAGGGGCAGAGTCCACCGTGCGCATGCGCAGAAAGGGGCGGAGTCCACCGTGCGCATGTGCAGAAAGGGGCGGAATCCACCGTGCGCATGTGCAGAAAGGGGCGGAGTCCACCGTGCGCATGTGCAGAAAGGGGCGGAGTCCACCGTGCGCATGTGCAGAAAGGGGCGGAGCCCACTGTGCGCATGCGCAGAAAGAGGCAGAGTCCACCGTGCGCATGTGCAGAAAGGGGCGGAGCCCACTGTGCGCATGCGCAGAAAGGGGCGGAGCCCACCGTGCGCATGCGCAGAAGGACACAAAAATATTTGTGCAGATAATCACTGTTGCTTTAACATCTTGTCCGAAAGATGGCACCGCCAACAGTGCAGCACTCCCTCAGCACTGCACTGGAGTGTCAGCCGAAATGTTGTGAACTAGATTTTTGGGGCTTGAACCCACAATCTTCTGACTCAGAGGAGAGAGTGCTACCCACTGAGCCACAGCTGACACTGTGGCTAGGACTTATTGTGACTGAAGAGTCACCATGTTTAAATTCAACACGGTTTACACACAGTTGCACTCCTTAGTCAGATGGTACAGACGATGACTTGCCTTCTTGAAATTAACCCTTTCCCTGCTGTTGTTGTTTTTAAGTACTCCCAGATATACACAGACATACACAAGTATGATGCAACTGCCCTACCATTTCAGACATTGCACAATAAATAAGTAATATAACATTTAAAACACAAAGTTTCCTTTTTCATATTAAAATAAATTCAATGCAATCAAGTTGAAGATCAATCATTTTGGTCTTCAACTTCATTTCAAGTCCGAGTTCCCTCGATAGGTATAGCGTACTTTAGGTTCAAGTGAAAGCTACGGCTCGAGTGGGGGGCAGGGCAGTGAGAGCCTGCTGGTAAATCTGCAGTTTCTCGATTGTCACACTCCTTGTTATTCTGGTCAATATTTATCCCTCAATCAACATCACTAACGCAGATTACCTGCTCATCAACTCATTGCTGTTCGTGGGACATTGCTGTATGCAAATTGCCCGCCATGTTTCCTACATAATAACAGTGACTACAATTCAAAAAGTACTTCATTGTTTGTAAAATGCGGTGAGAAGTCCTGTGATCATGAAAGACACCATGTCAATGCAAGTTCTTACCTTTATTTTAATTGGAATGAATATAGATTTCAAACCCTGGCTGAACAAATACGGAAACTGTGTATTCTGGGGTGTTCAGCAGATCAGATTGAAAGGACCATCTTGGTGCTGACTGGGTAGCTAATGACACTGCCTCCTTCCTTTCCTGGGGACTGGTTGCTCTGCAGTATCAAGAGTTTTAACTATGTCTAAAGTTAAACATTTAACATTTTGACAGACTGGAGGGGATGTGGGTGGGTGGTATACTAACCTCATTGGGGAGCCTGAGTACTGAATATCTTAAAGCTGGGGCTGTTGATGGCTCAGTGAGTAAAGGCGGTAGATCGGGGCCATAAAAGGAGCGACGAAAGATTGTAGAGGGATGTGATCGGAGCCCAGGGGAGGCGAGGGCCCGGGGCCCAGAAGAGGCGAGGGCCCAGGGGCAGCAAGGGCCAGCCCACACTGCGATATGTGTGCGCACTAGGTCTGTGCAGCAGAGCTGGCCTCCAGTCGTCTTGGATAACCCTTGCCACTGGACCAAGACCTAGCTCTGTCAAGCCCGTGTGGTGGCTGGTGTGCAACGGCCACCCCACGTTAAAATAATCCACGCACAGGCATCTTCCACCCTTCAGGATGTAGTTCGGGTCCTTCATTGAAACACCTGTGAACTTTCTGACGTGGAAGCAAGTCATCCTTGACTCGAGGACCACCTATGATGATGATGAAAGCTCTCCACTAAAATTATAGTATTTATAGTCTTAATAGAAATTCTATACTATTAGTATTACGATAACTATACTTCCATAGTGATAGCTCACTTTCCAGCCAAAGCAAAATAAATTCTGAAACGTGCACATAGCACAGAATGGTCCCCAGGCAAAATGGATTATGTAGATATTAGTGAAAGAGGAGGGTGAAAGATCACAATCCTGAAGCTGGAAGTGGGGGATTTGTATCCTGAGCTGGAAGGGGAGGGGAGGAGAGCCAGGATTAAGCATGTAAGACTCCTCCTGAACACAAAAGATGTGGAGACCTGCCAAGTATTGGAGGGCAACTACGCAACTGTGCTCCAGGAGCAGTTGACACTTCCAGGAGAGGAGCGAGAAAGGTGCAAAACATTTGAAATAGGTTCAACTTCCTTCCATCTTATTTTAAAATCAAATTGTTGTATGAATACTTTGTGCTGAAAATGAAGTCGTTAAACACTTTAAATCAGTCAAATGACGACTAAAATGGAGCACAAATCTACTAAAAATAGAGCTGATTTAAAAATAGTATGTACTATAGATACAAACATCAAATGTTGACAGGGTTCAGTCCATCTGTCGGCCGACAAGAATTATGCAGATCATCCTCTCCCCTCAATGGAGACTTAGCGAAGGGAACGGAGGAAATGATGGAGAGAGAATGACAGCAATGCAAAGCCAAGGGAAGAGGGCAGAACTCTGGTGGTACTGCGTCAGGGAGAAAAACTTTAGGCATTGGGAGAGAACAAAATGATTAAAAAAAAAATTAAAATAAGGTGCAGAAATTTAGGGAGATAGCTCCCAAAAATGGCACCAATGATGGGGCAAAGGGAGTGGGGAGAGTTGCACAGAAGGAGCATTGGAAGGGGATATTGGGCTGATGGAGCTGTGAGGATATGATGAGCCAAAGCCACACAGTGATTTTTAGACATGATAAGAATGTTAAATTCAGGGAGATGAGAGGCAAGGTTGGTCAGAGAGGATGGTGGTAATTGGTGAGCAGGGCACCTAAAACATCGTTCTGAACAAGGGGAAGTTATGCAGCGTGCAGGAATGAGAAGCCAGCAAGGAAAACTTTGGAATAGTTGAGTCTGGAGAAGACAAAGTACTCGAGGCTTACAGTGGCAGAAAGGGCTGAAGGGAAGGGAGGAAATGATGGAGAGAAAATGGCAACAATGAAAAGCAGAGGGAAGAGGGAAGTATGCTGGTGGTGCTGCGTTGGGGAGAAAAACTTGAGGCAGTGGGAGGGAACAAAATGATTTAAAAAAAATTAAAATAAGGTGGAGAAATACCAGCAACGATGCCTCCGCAAGATCCTACAAATCCCCTGGTAGGACAGACGCACCAATGTTAGCGTCCTCGTCCAGGCCAACATCCCCAGCATTGAAGCACTGACCACACTTGATCAGCTCGGCTGGGCGGGCCACATTGTCTGCA
Source organism: Pristiophorus japonicus (assembly GCF_044704955.1). NCBI lineage: Eukaryota > Metazoa > Chordata > Chondrichthyes > Pristiophoridae > Pristiophorus > Pristiophorus japonicus. The sequence continues at coordinate 6,571,537 of NC_091988.1, read as the reverse complement.
TGCCCGACACGAGACTCACAAAGCAAGCGCTCTACTCGGAACTCCTTCATGGCAAACGAACCAAAGGTGGGAAGAGGAAACATTACAAGGACACCCTCAAAGCCTCCCTGATAAAGTGCAACATCCTCATTGACACCTGGGAGTCCCTGGCCAAAGACCGCCCTAAGTGGAGGAAGTGCATCCGGGAGGGCGCTGAGCACCTTGAGTCTCATCGCCGAGAGCATGCAGAAATCAAGCGCAGTCAGCGGAAAGAGCGTGCGGCAAACCTGTCCCACCCACCCTTTCCCTCAACGGCTATCTGTCCCATCTGTGACAGGGACTGTGGTTCTCGTATTGGACTGTTCAGTCACCTAAGGACTCATTCTAAGAGTGGAAGCTAATCTTCCTCAATTCCGCCGGTCTGCCTATGATGATGATGGCAGAAGGGCTGCGGAGGGACAACAAAGTGGTCTTGGTGATGGATAACACGTGGAATTTAAAACTCAGCTTAGGTCAAAGAGGATATGGATGTTGCAAACGGACTGCTTCAGCCCAAGAAAGTAGCTGGAGTTTGGTGGTGGCAAGGGGAAATTGATTCCGTGGCAAGGGAGCAGTATTTATGAAAAAGCCAAATTCAGACCTCAATATATATTCTTTAAAAGATTTAAGAATTTTTAATCCAATACAGAGAGAGGGGGTGTTACAAGTAGCTTCTGCTGTTGCTGCCTTAAGGTTAAACCATTAGAGGAAAGCCAATAAGCTTACCATCTCACACTGTGCATTTGGATGTCGAAACACTGACATTTGTTAAATAAAATATATTCCACTTGGTTTCTCTTACTGAGTTTTTACTGTTCCTGTTCAGCATTAAGTTCACGTGTTACTGCAACACATACTGCGGCAGTTGGTGAGAGGCGGGAGCAGCGTCGGAGCGGCCTATAAAGGCGGGACTTGTGCAGCTACAGCGGGGAGAGAAGGCAAAAAAGAAGTAGAAAGGAATCAAAAGGTGACGTCACAGCCAAGGGGGTAAGTGATTGGCTGGTGATTGGTGAGTAGCTTTTCTTTTCATTTTTTATATCAGTAAGTAAACTGTAACATTGTTGTTACCAATTTAAGGGTATCTAAGGGTTAAGGCATGGCAGGAGAGCTTGGTCACGTGTTATGCTCCTCCTGTACCATGTGGGAACTCAGGGACGACTCCAGTGTCCCTGACGACTACGTGTGCGGGAAGTGTGTCCGCCTCCATCTCCTGACGGACCGCGTTACGGAATTGGAGCTGAGGGTGGATTCACTCTGGAGCATCCACGATGCTGAGAATGACATAAGTGGCACGTGTAGTGAGTTGGTCTTACCACATGAGAAGGATCCACAGCCAGCTAGGGAATGGAAGACCAGCAGGAAGAGTAGTACAAAGAAGGTAGTGCAGGGGTCCCATCTGGTCATCCCCCTGCAAAACAGAGACACTGCTTTGAGTGCTGTTGAGGGAGATGACTCATCAGGGGAGAGCAGCAGCAGCCAAGTTCATGGCACCAAGGCTGGCTCTGTTATACAGGAGGGCATGAAAAAGAGTGGGAGAGCGATAGTGATAGGGGATTCAATCATAAGGGGAATAGATAGGTGTTTCTGCGGCCACAACCGAGACTCCAGGATGGTATGTTGCCTCCCTGGTGCAAGGGTCAAGGATGTCTCGGAGCGGGTGCAGGACATTCTAAAAAGGGAGGGAGAACAGCCAGTTGTCGTGGTGCACATTGGTACCAACGACATAGGTAAAAAAAGGGATGAGGTCCTACGAGACGAATTTAAGGAGCTAGGAGCTAAATTAAAAAGTAGGACCTCAAAAGTAGTAATCTCGGGATTGCTACCAGTGCCACGTGCTAGTCAGAGTAGGAATCGCAGGATAGCACAGATGAATATGTGGCTTGAGCAGTGGTGCAGCAGGGAGGGATTCAAATTCGTGGGGCATTGGAACAGGTTCTGGGGGAGGTGGGACCAGTACAAACCGGACGGTCTGCACTTGGGCAGGACCGGAACCAATGTCCTAGGGGGAGTGTTTGCTAGTGCTGTTGGGGAGGAGTTAAACTAATATGGCAGGGGGATGGGAACCAATACAGGGAGACAGAGGGAAACAAAAAGGAGACAAAAACAAAAGACAGAAAAGAGATGAGTAAAAGTGGAGGGCAGAGAAACCAAAGGCAAGAAACAAAAAGGGCCACTGAATGTAAAAGGGCTGCAGGAGAGGTCAAAACTAAAAATCATGGTTTAAAAACTAGGATTAAAACACTCTACCTAAATGCACGCAGCATTCGAAATAAAGTAAATGAGTTGACAGCACAAATCATTACAAATGGGTATGATTTGGTGGCCATTACAGAAACATGGTTGCAGGGTGGCCAAGACTGGGAATTAAACATACAGGGGTATCTGACGATTCAGAAAGATAGGCAAGAAGGGAAAGGAGGTGGGGTAGCTCTGTTAATAAAAGATGAGATCAGGGCAGTTGTGAGGGATGATATTGGCTCCAATGAACAAAATGTTGAATCATTGTGGGTGGAGATTAGAGATAGTAAGGGGAAAAAGTCACTGGTCAGCATAGTTTATAGGCCCCCAAACAATAACTTCACGGTGGGGCGGGCAATAATCAAGGGAATAATGGAGGCATGTGAAAAAGGAACGGCAGTAGTCATGGGGGATTTTAACCTCCATATCGATTGGTCAAATCAAATCGCACGGGGTAGCCTGGAGGAGGAATTCATAGAATGCATACGGGATTGTTTCTTAGAACAGTATGTAACAGAACCTACAAGGGAGAAAGCTATCTTAGATTTGGTCCTGTGTAATGAGATAGGAAAAATAAACGATCTCCTCGTAAAAGATCCTCTTGGAATGAGTGATCACAATCTGGTTGAATTTGTAATACAGATTGAGGATGAGGAAGTTGTGTCAGAAACGAGCGTACTATGCTTAAACAAAGGGGACTAGAGTGGGATGAGGGCAGAGTTGGCTAAAGTAGACTGGAAACAAGGACTAAACGGTGGCACAATTAAGTAACAGTGGAGGACTTTTAAGGAGCTCTTTCATAGTGCGCAACAAAAATATATTCCAGTGAAAAAGAAGGGCGGCAAGAGAAGGGATAACCAGCCGTGGATAACCAAGGAAATAAAGGAAAGTATCAAATCAAAGACCAATGCATATAAGGTGGCCAAGGTTAGTGGGAAACTAGAGGATTGGGAAAATTTTAAGCAACAGCAAAGAATGACTAAAAAAGCAATAAAGAGAAGATAGATTACGAAGGTAAACTTGTGCAAAACATAAAAACAGATAGTAAAAGCTTTTACAGATATATAAAACGGAAAAGAGTGACTAAAGTAAATGTTGGTCCCTTAGAAGATGAAAAGGGGGATTTAATAATGGGAAATGTGGAAATGGCTGAGACCTTAAACAATTATTTTGCTTCCATCTTCACAGTGGAAGACATAAAAACCATGCCAAAATTTGCAGGCCACAGGAATGTGGGAAGGGAGGACCTTGAGACAATCACAATCACTAGTGGGGTAGTGCTGGACAGGCTAATGGGACTGAAGGTAGACAAGTCCCCTGGTCCTGATGAAATGCATCCCAGAGTATTAAAAGAGATGGCGGAGGTTATAGCAGATGCATTCGTTATAATCTACCAGAATTCTCTGGATTGGAAAGCAGCTAATGTAACGCCTCTGTTTAAAAAAGGGGGCAGGCAAAAGGCAGGTAACTATAGGCTGGTTAGTTTAACATCTGTCGTGGGGAAAATGCTTGAAACTATCATTAAGGAAGAAATAGCGGGACATCTAGATAGGAATAGTGCAATCAAGCAGACGCAGCATGGATTCATGAAAGGGAAAACATGTTTAACTAACTTATTGGAATTCTTTGAGGATATAACGAGCATGGTGGATAGAGGTGTACCGATGGATGTGGTGCATTTAGATTTCCAAAAGGCATTCGATAAGGTGCCACACAAAAGGTTACTGCAGAAGATAAAGGTTCACGGAGTCAGAGGAAATGAATTAGCATGGATAGAGAATTGGTTGGCGAACAGAAAGCAGAGAGCCGGGATAAATGGGTCCTTTTCCGGTTGGAAATCAGTGGTTAGTGGTGTGCCACAGGGATCAGTGCTGGGACCATAACTGTTTACAATATACATAGATGACCTAGAAGAGGGGACAGAGTGTAGTGCAACAACATTTGCAGATGACACTAAGATTAGTGGGAAAGCGGGTTGTGTAGAGGACTCAGAGAGGCTGCAAGGAGATTTGGATAGGTTAAGGTTTGGCAGATGGAATACAATGTCGGAAAGTGTGAGGTCATCCACCTTGGGAAAAAAAACAGTAAAAGGGAATATTATTTGAATGGGGAGAAATTACAACATGCTGTGGTGCAGAGGGACCTGGGGGTCCTTGTGCATGAATCCCAAAAGGTTAGTTTACAGGTGCAGCAGGTAATCAGGAAGGCGAATGGAATGTTGGCCTTCATTGCGAGAGGGATGGAGTACAAAAGCAGGGAGTTCTTGCTGCAACTGTATAAGGTATTGGTAAGGCCGCACCTGGAGTACTGCGAGCAGTTTTGGTCACCTTACTTAAGGAAGGATATACTAGCTTTGGAAGGGGTACAGAGACGATTCACTAGGCTGATTCCGGCGATGAGGGGGTTACCTTATGATGATAGATTGAGTAGACTGGGTCTTTACTCGTTGGAGTTCAGAAGGATGAGGGGTGATCTTATAGAAACATTTAAAATCATGAAAGGGATAGACAAGATAGAGGCAGAGAGGTTGTTTCCACTGGTAGGGGAGACTAGAACTAGGGGGCACAGCCTCAAAATACGGAGGAGCCAATTTAAAACCGAGTTGAGAAAGAATTTCTTCTCCCAGAGGGTTGTGAATCTGTGGAATTCTCTGCGCAAGGAAGCAGTTGAGGCTGGCTCATTGAATGTTTCCAAGTCAAAGGTAGATAGATTTTTAACCAATAAGGGAATTAAGGGTTACGGGGAGCGGGCGGGTAAGTGGAGCTGAGTCCACAGCCATATCAGCCATGATCTTGTTGAATGGCGGAGCAGGCTCTGGGGGCTAGATGGCCTACTCCTGTTCCTAATTCTTATGTTCTTATGTTCTTATATATTATATGTATATATATTGGAACGCTTATATGTTAATGTGCTGCAAATGCAGAGTCCGTTTTTCATCGAGAATGAAGCACTTAACATCTGTATCGTGCAAGAAGTATCTGATTCAACTTAATGGTCTACAGGTCCATTAAGCATCCTTAATAATTAACCAGTTGTAAGGGGCCATCCATAATTAGCATCGCTTTCATAAGACTACAATGTTCAGTTCCCTTTACCAAAGAGTACTGTAAAAAAAATCATGAAAATTGCAGATATGTACATAAAAAAAGTACATATGAGCAATAAATCTCACTAAATGACTGCCACCAATGGTGCTGAGCAACCATAGGCTCAGTTATTATTCTGGTTGCGAGCAGGCCAGAGACGCTGTTTCATGTTGCTGATCTGTGTGAAAGTTCCTCAGCTCGAGCACTAAAGTTGCAATCATAGCTTTCTAACAACTGTGTTTGCATTTTAACAGAGCGCATTCCAGACCAACAGCTGCAGTAATGGTTCTTCAATATAAACAAGGCAGTAAAAGAAAACAAAGTTCTCTGCCTTGATACAGGCTCCGCAGTCTATACACTGTGTATAACATTGGGTATCGTGGTTTAGCCCCAGCATCTACAGTATGATGTTCAATCACAATACTTTGGTCTACTGTAACATGCTCTGTGGACTGTCTCTTTTGTTTGAGGAACATTCACGATCGACCAATTTCACACAGATCCCCAGCTTGCCTTTTGCTGCGAACAAAATATATTATAACACTTACACCACAGGCCATCAAATGGCGAATGCTACTTCACATATTCCTGATCATTTACCTTTTATTTGAGTCAAGCAACAATAAAAAATGCTCTGTATAATGAAACAATAAATTGACTTTAAAAAAAAATGCCCACAGCTTACAGGTCTCAACTTTACTCCAAACAAATGATATTCTGACTCTTTCTCACACAGAGAATGACAACAGATTGTTTAGAGTTTTAAATCACTTAAAATAATTCCACTAGATTTATTCATTTTCTTTTTGCTTCCTTACTTCACTGCTTCCCCTTTCTCAAACCCTCATCGAGATGTCTTCTGTTATTTTGGAGACACACATACAGTACAAGCTACTGATCCGGCTCTGGATTTACATGGTATCTTCACTCTGTCTATCAACTGAGAAAGTGAGTTTTCCAAAGGCTGAGATGTCCAGATTGGTGGCCTTTCTCATAGTGAATGGCCCCACCAAAGGAGCCGATTGAGAGCTGATGAAACCAATCACACATACAGGTTGAAAAGTTAGAAGGTCACCATCACTGGGACAGGAACCAAAGACCTTTGCAATGCAAATTTAGTCACCCTATCGACTCAGCTATTCATTCTGCTTTAACAAAAGTTTGCAAGATCGGCGCTAAGATTCTCCAGATTTTTCAATCATTATTATTCAATGAAATAAACCGGTCAATGTGTCAAACCTGCCTCTATTTACTCAATGTATCTTATCTATTGGAATTCCTGTGCACACTTGGGCATATCAGCCCCAGAAGGAGAATGGCATCACTATCAGGTGTAAGTCATTGGAATGTGGACAACTGTCTCACATTGAAGATGAAGAGAGGACCCAATGTTTTACTTACACAAATTTTGCCAACCCATTTGATAAGATTGATTCAAAATTAGTAATTTGGTTACATTTTATTTGTGTATTAAATTGTTCGAGTGCATGAACTGGCATTTAGATAATTAAGTTGCTATTCCATGCAAACAAATTAATTAGGCTGTTGTAAAGCTCCAATTTTTAAACAAATCAACTGAAATGATTGCAGCATATTCATTTACTTTTCCCAGAACACTGCCGGCACAATTGGGACTGCCTAGGGGCAATTTGCAAAGTTATCTATTTTTTAGTCTAGATTTGTTGTTTATTCCCCAATTAATTTGTTTTGCGTTCCGAGAGCAGTTGTTTAGTTTGATGATCACATTCTCAGCTTCATCTCACTGTCTGCTAATTATTGTGAGGAAATGGTTGATTCCCTAGTTTTTAAGAGGAAGTCATCTTGTAACAGTACGAGAAGTTGGAAATGCTAGAATTACCCATCTACTTCTTACATACCGTTGTAAAGGAACCAACAGCTTGAGGGAGAGGAATCAGAATTCTTCAAGAAATCCAGTCAATGGCACAAATGGTAATCATTCGATCTGTGATTTTGTGGGCGGGGGGGGGGGTTACAAATTCCTCAAAGGAATGGTTCACTTAAGCCAGGCAGTTTTAGAATTCCGCAGCGGATAGACACAGTCTATGACTGCAGGTATAAACCTTCCAGTATTTCTCTTTCTGGCCAACATCCCCAGCATTGAAGCACTGACCACACTTGACCAGCTCCGCTGGGCAGACCACATTGTCCGCATGCCAGACATGAGACTCCCAAAGCAAGCGCTCTACTTGGAACTCCTTCACGGCAAACGAGCCAAAGATGGGCAGAGGAAACGTTACAAGGACACCCTCAAAGCCTCCCTGATAAAGTGCAACATCCCCACTGACACCTGGGAGTCCCTGGCCAAAGACCGCCCGAAGTGGAGGAAGTACATCCGGGAGGGTGCTGAGCACTTGGAGTCTCATCGCCGAGAGCATGCAGAAATCAAGGTAGGTGGGGTGGTTTGACCCATCCACCTCCACGGAGGTGTGTGGGGGGCCTGACCCATCCACGAACCTGGTATTGCAGTACTTCCAGGAACGGTGCAGTGGCTCTAGGCCTTTTGGCTAAGAGCAGTGGCGCAGAGTGATCCTTGATGTGTGCAAGGTGACCTCGGGCGTTTGTGATTTGACAAAGAATTGGAAAGATTGGCAACGAATAAAAAAAAAATGCAGAAATCAAGCGCAGACAGCGGAAAGAGCGTGCGGCAAACCAGTCCCACTCACCCTTTCCCTGAACGACTATCTGTCCCACCTGTGACAGGGACTGTGGTTCTCATATTGGACTGTTCAGCCACCTAAGGACTCATTTTAAGAGTGGAAGCAAGTCTTCCTCGATTCCGAGGGACTGTCCATGATGATGATGATCATGGACAAAGGAATGGCCAAGATACAATGAAAAGAAATGATGTAATTACATTATGGAGCTAGCTTAGCTTATTTCCTACAACAACATGTTCCGAGATTTCAACAGCAGGTCCAGTTTGCATAAGAGACAATATTATATGAGAGAAAGAACTTGCACTTATTTAACACGTTGCAAAACCTCAGGATGTCTCAAAGTGCTTTACAGGTGATGAAGTACTTTTGAAGTATACTAATACAGAAAACGTGGCAACTATTTTGCGTACAGCAAGGCACACAAATAACAATAAGTTAATGACCAGATAATCTGTTTTTTTTGGTGATGTTGGTTTAGGGATAAATCTTGGCTAGTCCGCCGGGGAGAACTCCTCTGACCTTTTTCGAATAGTGCCGTGGAATCTGTAAGTCCACCAGAGAGGGCAGACGGGGCCACAGTTTAACGCCTCATCCGAAAGATGACACATTTGATCATGCAGCACTTCCTCAGAACTGTACTGGGAGTGTCAGCTTAGATTACGTGCTTAACCCACAACCTTCTGACTCAGAGGTAAGCGAGCTATCACTGAGTTACGGCTGACAGCTTGTGCTTGTACAAAGCGGCCTTCAATCTTACGTTGGTGTTCCCTGCTGAGTAGCTGGCCAAGTGGTTGTAGGTTCAATTCCTAAACTGTGCTGAACCAGTTACGTCAGGCAGGGATTGGTAGAAGCATTGAAATTGGCCTCAGCACTTTCAGGGAAATATCATGCAGGGTTCCCACTTCCAATCGGTATCCAATGACTTCTACTAGAAATACATGTGTCATCATCAGTTCCTCGCATCGAGGATGACTTGCTTCCACGCCAAAAATGGATGATTCACAGATGTTTCAATGAAGGACCTAATATTCCAGGTCCTGAACTACATCCTGAAGGATGGAAGATGCCTGTGCGTGGATTTTTTTAACGTGTGGTGGTCGTTGCACATCAGCCACCACACGGACTTGACAGAGCTAGGTCTTGGTCCAGTGGCAAGGATTAACCAAGATGACTGGAGACCTGCTCTGCTGCACGGACCTAGTGCGCACACGTATCGCAGTGTGGGCTGGGCCCGTGCTGCCCCTGGGCGCCTGGCCCCGAATTCACGTGTGGACACTTGGTGAGGATAGAATAAGGTGCGGAGATCCCCTCCCATGGTGGAATAGCCTGCTGGCATTCGCTGTCGGTGCCCCCAGATCAGTGACCTGCAGAGTGCTGGAGAGCAACTAAGGAGTATTACGTCATTAAGCTGTAAAGAGAAAGAAAATGATAGACAAATCTAGCAACAAAAGAAATAAATGTATCATATTTTCATTGTTTTTAATGCTAAATGCAAAATTAACTGTAGCACCAAATTCAGGTGACACAATGGGCCAGAATTTGCGGTCAGCAGTGAAACATAGAAACATAGAAAATAGGTGCAGGAGTAGGCTATTCGGCCCTTCGAGCCTGCACCACCATTCAATATGATCATGGCTGATCATGCAACTTCAGTACTCCATTCCTGCTTTCTCTCCATACCCCTTGATCACTTTAGCCGTAAGGGTCACATCTAACTCCCTTTTGAATATATTTAGTGAATTGGCCTCAACAACCTTTTGTGGTAGAGAATTCCACAGGTTCACCACTCTCTGGGTGAAGGAGTTTCTCCTCATCTCGGTCCTAAATGGCTTATCCCTTATCCTTAGATTGTGACCCCTGTTTCTGGACTTCCCCAACATCGGGAACATTCTTCTCTTCAGTCCCATCAGAATTTTATATGTTTCTATGAGAGCCCCTCTCATTCTTCTAAATTGCAGTGAATATAAGCCTAGTTGATCCAGTCTTTCCTTATATGTCAGTCCTGCCATCCCGGGAATCAGTCTGGTGAACCTTCGCTGCACTCCCTCAATAGCAAGAATGTCCTTCCTCAGATTAGGAGACCAAAACTGTGCATAATATTCAAGATGTGGCCTCACCAAGGCCCTGTACAACTGCAGTAAGACGTCCCTGCTCCTATACTCAAATCTTCTCGCTATGAAGGCCAACATGTCATTTGCCTTCTTCACCGCCTGCTGTACCTGTCAACTTTCAATGACTGATGTACCATGACACCCAGGTCTTGTTGCACCTCCCCTTTTATTAATCTGTCACCATTCAGATAATATTCTGCCTTCCTTTTTTTGCCACCAAAGTGGATAACCTCACATTTATCTACATTATACTGCATCTGCCATGCATTTGCCCATTCACCTAACCTGTCCAAGTCACCCTGCAGCTTGTTAGCATCCTCCTCACAGCTCACACTGCCACTCAGTTTAGTGTCATCTGCAAACTTGGAGATATTACATTCAATTCCTTCATCTAAATCATTAATGTATATTGTAAGTAGCTGGGGTCCCAGCACTGAGCCCTGCGGCACCCCACTAGTCACTGCCTGCCATTCTGAAAAGGACCAATTTATTACCACTCTTTGCTTCTTGTCTGCCAACCAGTTCTCTATCCAGATCAATACATTACCCCCAATACCATGTGCTTTAATGTTGCACACTAATCTCTTGTGTGGGACCATGTCAAAAGCCTTTTGAAAGTCCAAATGCACCACATCCACTGGTTCTCCCTTGTCTACTCTACTAGTTACATCCTCAAAAAATTCTAGAAGATTTGTAAAGCATGATTCCCCTTTCATAAATTCATGCTGACTTGGACAGATCCTGTCACTGCTTTCCAAATGCACTGCTATTACATCTTTAATAATTGATTCCAACATTCTCCCCACTGCCGATGTCAGGCTGACTGGTTTTCTCTCTCCTTCCTTTTTTAAAAAGTGGAGTTACATTAGCTACCCTCCAATCCATAGGAACTGATCCAGACTCTATAGAATGTTGGAAAATGACCACTATTGCATCCACTATTTCTCGGGCCACTTCCTTAAGTACTCTGGGATGCAGTCCATCAGGCCCTGGGGATTTATCGGCCTTCAATCCCATTTCCCCAACATAATTTCCTGACTAATAAAGATTTCCTTCAGTTCCTCCTTCTCGCTAGACCCTCGGTCCCCTAGTATTTCCGGAAGGTTACTTGTGTATTCCTTAGTGAAGACAGAACCAAAGTATTTGTTCAATTGGTCTGCCATTTCTTTGTTCCCCATCATAAATTCACCTGATTATGACTGCAAGGGACCTACATTTGTCTTCACTAATCTTTTTCTCTTCACATATCTATAGAAGCTTTTGCAGTCAGTTTTTATGTTTCCTGCAAGCTTACTCTCATTCTCTATTTTCCCCCTCCTAATTAAACCCTTTGTCCTCTGCTGAGTTCTAAATTTCTCCCAGTCCTCAGGTTTGCTGCTTTTTCTGGCCAATTTATATACCTCTTCCTTGGATTTAACACTATCCATAATTTCTCTTGTTAGCCACGGTTGAGCCACGGTCCCCCGGTTTAATTTTACGCCAGACAGGGATATACAATTGTTGAAGTTCATCCATGTGATCTTTTAAATGTCTACCATTGTCTATCCACCGTCAACCCTTTGAGTATCATTCGCCAGTGTATCCTAGCCAATTCACGTCTCATACCATCGAAGTTACCTTTCTTTAAGTTCAGGACCCTAGTCTCTGAATTAACTGTGTCACTTTCCACCTGAATGAAGAATTCTACCATATTATGGTCACTCTTCCCCAAGGGGCCTCGCACAACATGATTGCTAATTAGTCCTCTCTCATTACACAACAACCAGTCTTGGATGGCCAGTTCTCTTGATGGTTCCTCGACATATTGGTCTAGCAAACCATCCCTGAAACACTCCAGGAAATCCTCCTCCACCGTATTGCTACCAGTTTGGTTAGCCCAATCTATATGTCGATTAAAGTCACCCATGATAACTGCTGTACCTTTATTGCACGCATCCCTAATTTCCTGTTTGATGCCATCCCCAACCTCACTCCTAGTGTTTGGTGGTCTGTACACAACTCCCACGAGCGTTTTCTGCCTTTTGGTGTTCCGCAGCTCTACCCATACAGATTCCACATCATCCACGCTAATGTCCTTCCTTACTATTACGTTAATCTCCTATTTAACCAGTAATGCTACCCGACCTCCTTTTCCTTTCTGTCTATCCTTCCTGAATATTGAATACCCCTGGATGTTGAGTTCCCAGCCTTGGTTACCCTGGAGCCATGTCTCCGTAATCTCAATTACATCATATCCGTTAACAGCTATCTGCGCAGTTAATTCATCCACCTTATTATGAAGGAACGGCGCACATTGTTCATTGCATGTGCAGCTGCCCAGAGACTTTATGTGGGCTTTTGCACAGCAATGTGCTATAATTAGAGATCCATTTCAACACAGCGCCCTCTGCAGGGGATCTAGGATCTGTGTGAACAGGAAACGCAACTGCATGTCCCTTCAACCAATCAGATTGATGAATCCTCACTGAGACACGCAAGCCTCGATATTTACTGGGAAGCTGTGGGGAGGATGTGGCAGTTTCGCATCAGGTCCTGCCGAATTTAACAGCAAGACCTGATTAACATTTTTTGTCTGTGTTTGCCGGCTGCAGCCAGTCAGAGTAGGCCTTTGTCACCAGGCCACAGACAGGGAGCGGCGAGCAGGGAGGGAGCAATCGGAACCCCGGGATGGTGGGGGGGAGCAGGGGATTGGGAAAGGATAGAAGGGTTGTGGGGAGTCAGAGGTTGGAGGCCAAAGGGGCGTTTGGGGGGGGGGGGGGCACGATCATGGGGGCCCAATCGCCATGGGCATGATCGCCGGGCGGGGGGAGGGGAGAGAGCGAGCATTTATATGAAGCAAAATAAAGGGAACGAAAGATGGGATTAAGAGAGTTTGATAAAAATGAGACAAAGAAAGTTAATTAAAAAATGTAACTTTAGTTATTCATTCTTAATTTTTTTTAAATCTCCAACAATAATTAAACCTGAAGGAAACCGGAGACTCCACAAAGTTATTTTTCATTGCCAAAGAGGTTATTTGGTCATAATTAAGACTTCTCATGCCGTTAAAAATGTACTTACGCCATCCCCAGTTGGTGTGTTTAGTCGGTATCCAGTGGGGAAGCACCGCAACTTCACACCCTTCATGTGTTTGAATGCTGAGTCTTTCAGCGAGGTACAGGTGTAACGAAGCTCATGGAGCAACAGCGCAACTCGGTCACCAACTTCCTGATTTCTGCGTTTAACTGCACATGTGCGAATGCCAGGAGCTGCTGGCAAATTTACTCCTCAATACCGGTGAGCGCCGTTAGCCTCACCATTGCTTCTCCGCAAAATGTGCGCCAATGTAATCACATCACTGAATTCATCAACGTGCTCACCATAAAAGCTCGTTATGATGTCTTAAATTATAATGTCAACACCACGCCTTTATGACTTCCAGTTTTTTGTCCTATTTGCTTTGTGACTGCCAGCACGTGCTGTTAAAACCGTTACAAAGCCGTCTTTTTAAAATAAAACTTTGGCGCTATCTAGTTTATCATAGACTAGAAGTAACAAAGTGTTCTAAAGTTGACACTTCAATAGAAAATACTTAAATAAATAAATGCACACATATAGACATTATACTTCGACAGAAGGGATGAAAAGCCAGACAACCAGTCATACACACATATATCCATCAATCAATTTAATTGAGCAATCTCAGATTTATGATACCAGGGTTTGAGCACAGCAATATATTGCTAGCGCAGTAAATTGTTGGGACAATTAGATGGGTCCAAAGCAGCAAGTGACCAACACCACAAGGCCAGAAATGAGCAGTAAATTACTTCACAAACGTTTCAATTAAAAACCGGATTTTTAATCTACTTTATAATTTAGCACAGCTATCATCATTCTTATAAGCTTGAAAATATTTTCTGCCAATTAAAACAGGATACCCAGATCTCTTTTGGAGTTTTGTATGTTTAATAACAATAGATTTACATCCTTGTTGCAGTTGCTGAAAGCCCACTGGTCTCATTTTAAGTGTTTGAATTTAAATAAGACAATTCAAGTCTATCTTCAGAGTTAAAAAAAAATGATATTTCTAAGCAGCCATATAGTGCTTGTTCTTGAGTTAAGTTAGCATCTTGATAGAAAGGTAACCAGTTCTGCTTTAAATCAGCACTCACATTAACAATGAAGCTTTCGCTGGGATTGCAAATGAAAGAATACAACTTCTGTAATTGTATACTGAAATGCTTCTTTTAAGGTAAATAATCCTTGCAATTACTGATAAAATGGGATGGCAGCAAAATAACTATTAATGAGCGATAAATACATACCTTTTGCTAATATTTTATACATAAGATCTCTCAGATTTCAGACTGCATAAATGTTTCATCTCTTCGATCCATTACCGAGCCACTTTAATTACAGCATTCTAGGAAGCAAATGCTCTGAATATTCATTTGCAATTTGAGGAGATCCCTGTCCTTTCAAAGATGATCCCACTAGAGGTGTCTTGATTTTAGGATGTTGCAAGATGCTTAACACCACACAGGCAACTCCTGAAACAAAGAGCAGTTCTAAATACCTTCACTCACTTGCCTGGATCTATTCCTGTCTGTAACAACTATGAATGCCAGAAAGAATATTTTCTCTTCATCCTTTTGTCTTCAAATCTACAATATCTCTCAACAAAAGAATCTCTCATTAAAGTCTTAGGAAATTGAAATCCTTAGCAAATCAAATGCCTCTAAGACAGCAATAGTACATGAAGTATTATTTCACAGTTGCAGCAAACAGAGAGCATTGACAATAACCGAGGCTTGTATTTACAGCTTCTGCAGAGTTAACACAAACACAATAATCCTTTCATAAAACACAGATACCACATACTTAACCAATTCCATCACAAACACCAGCTGCATCTTTTAAGGATCAAAACAGAATAGCACATATTGCAAAGCTGCACTCCCACAAAAATATTTCTATGTACTCACCGAACTAAATGGGAAAGAGCATCAGTTTCCCTTCCACTTTCTGCAACAAATAGAGGTTCAGCCACACAGCAAGTCACTGCCTCCACTATACTGATCAACCAGGCATAACAGGCCCTTATGGGTTGTCTATGCAGCTGGGAGATAATGGAACCATTTTCTCAGCTGGGACCAGACACTTAACTGCTATACACTGTGCGCTGTGTGTCTGTTCACTGGCACTAATCAGGAAGTACAGTGCTTCTCAACCGCATTTCCCGAAGCACCTACACAATTAGCACATGAATCACACGGACACGCAGCAGGCTCTTCAACTATTCTTAACTGGATACCCTAACAGAGATTAGGATTAGAAAATCCTAATAGCTGCTATAGTTTCCCATTGTCAAAAGCATTATGTTAAAGCACAAGCCTGCTTTATTTTGATACGAACATCAATCTCACTACCAGTACATGTTCCTGCTATGATGCATAAATGTTTCAATAGCTATTGTTTTAATTTAAATATTTGATATTCTGTTTAATATATCACACCAAAATCATCAGAAAACAGACCATTTAATTTAACAAAAGGCATTGAAACCTTATGTAGAATTTTACTTTATTTTATAATAAAATTGCCAGATACCGGTTCTGTCAAAGCTGCTTTAATGTAGGCAGTGGTGTTTGGACACATACTTAACATGTAAAAATAAAAATATGTTTTTCTACATTTGTGTGCTTTTAAATGTTTATTCTGGTGTAGATTAAAACAGATTCTTTGAACCATGTAATTGTGACAGTTAGCCAACTCGTCACACTTGTGTCGCAGAAAGCATTATTCATGTGAATATGCACTTAATTAAATGTCACTAAACTTTCAAAAGGTAGAAGATGTTATTTGCCACAATGCATTAAATGGGGTTGCGCAGTAGTCCTGTTTCAAACCAGCATGGCTATTGGCTCACATGACAATGTAATTTATGTTACTGTACTGGCAGTTTGATTTCTCTGGTTTTTGCTGCAATAAAACAATTTTCTGCTAGGGCAAAGATAATGTTGACAAAGTGCACTCATCTTATTTTGTGATAACTAATGTACCAATGCATTCGGAGGAAGAGGATTTCAAAAGCAAATACTGAGAGTGCCTTTAGCCAACAGGTTTTGTGTCAATGTTAATAAAGGCAGCTCCTTCTGCCAAATCTCAAAGCTATTACAGCAATTCTGTGCATAGTGATTTTGCTCGTTACAAAAAAAAAATAGCTTGTGATTACATTTCTATAATTGCCAATAGCCCACAACCTGACTCGCAGTGATTTTTTTTTTCAATTGCAGATGAGCTCCATCAATCTAAAATACTAACCAGTGATCTCCCCCTGGTGCCTGAATTACACAGAGAAAACAAAATCATCACCAGGCTGCTTTGCTTCTTTGAACCTTCTTAAAGAATATCACACAAAGGCACTTACTGTATTTCAACAGGGATGATGCAGTTTCATTCAATTTCACACAACACAAATTATTCTTGTAGTGGTTAGCATAAACCACTGGCCACGACTGGAACAGCAAGCAGCTGCCTTCGCCACAAACCTCACAGCAACAAAGGCCCACATCAGTCACTGGGTCCTACTGTAATTGGCCAAGAATACCTTCAATAGCTTGTTTAGTTTAAGAATTTTGATAATATGAGACCGTGGTTATATTTGGAAAGAAAAATGCAATTTTAAAAGTTATTTGTTGACACAGACCTCTGTCCTGCCCCTCACAGTACTTCAGTTTATTCAGAGGAAATGAAACACACAACGCTGTCTTTATTTTTTTGTTAAAGCACAGCGGAGGCAACAATTCTGATTCCTGCAGTTTATGTAGCTAAATGGTGAAAGCATTCCAGGTGGGAAACGGTTATCAGAATGTTTGTTTGGGAAATAACTCCCAATGAGACGTGGCAAGCAGGCACTCTGAACGGTGTGTTCTAATTGGGACTCCTCTCCATTGTCACACCTGGACACTGTGGAGTTATATTGACTGACGGAACAATAGTTATTTCTCCCATTGTGGTTAAAAACAAAGCCAGCTTCAATTGAGGCAAAAAAAAAGTTACACATTTCTCCAGAACAAAGCTACACACATGGAGGAGCAAAATGAAGAATCACATTTCCAAATTAACTCATTATTTATTAGAAGTGAGCAGAACTGTATACCACACACACGTATATTATAATGAACAAAAAACACATTGGACAACATAACTGATGACTGTGCCATGGAGCGACTTGATGGTCCATTAAATACAAACTCCCTGAGTATCCTTTACAGATTTTAAAGATCTTTTAAAAACTCCAAAGCAATAAGTACGTAAGGATTAAAGGGATGCTGTACACCAGCATCTTACACAACATGCTGTCACACTGATATACCGGGGAAGGGGCGAGCTAGTGCAATGACATCATGGCATGACAGATCATATCCAAATCTACAAACTGTTCATTAGTTAGAAAGAAAAAGTTCATGCTGAATCATGATAGAGCACCTTCTGCAGTACAAACAATAGAGATGCTTCTCAATAAGGCACCAAATTCCCTTCATGTGTAAACCAGTTCAACTGGCAAAGTTATTCCATAGTTTGTCACGGAAGACTGAAAGATATTTTTTTCAATCATTAACTTATTTCCTTTGTGATTTGCTCGAGTTTGTTCCAATGATAATTATGGTTAACGGAAGCTATCTTTTCCTCAGTGACCTTTTCCAATCAGTTCATACAAATCCATCTTACAGACTTCTCTTTTTTGTAAGAACCTGAGCCCTCTACTGGCTGAATCAGATTTTTTTTTAACGTGCAGATTGAGCTCAGCTCCATTCTAGCCATTTTTATTGAGTACAATATGCAGTGAGAATTCAAAGAGTAAATATACCAAAAATGAAAATGAGAATTTTTAGTGCTCACTCAGAGGCTTGTTTTATAAAAGTATAGATGGAACAGAATGAAATTCTGAATAGCTGGAACCAAGAAAGGACATGTAATCTCAATTGAGCAAACTGAAGAAAATCAATTCACTAAGCCTTTCTACAAATGCAGAGGTTTAAGCTATGAAAATGTCAGTTTTTTCAAGCAAGGTGCTGTGTATGTTTAAGCAGCCTCAATGTTGTCTGTCAATTCCAGTCAGTGCCTTGGATCAAATATATTAATATATCTGTCTTAATTACTGGTTGAGATTTGGTAAAATAGCAAGCACTGCATTGAGAAAAAGGAGATGTGTCTCTTAAAGTGTTATACTATTAGCCTGCACTCATTGGCTTTAGGCACAACCGGCGATCCGGACACATACTGCGCCCAAAATTGTGCTATATTTCAGAAATTTCTTTCCCCACTCAAGTTTCCACTCAAACTCATTTGCATATCGGCAAATGAAATATCTGCCATGAACCAGCACAATCGGGCATTTTAGAACATAATTGTTTTGTTTAATTGCTTTAAGTAGTCCTTGATATATTTAAGAGAGGTAACTTAGTGCAGTTTGATTAATACAGCTGAAAATGGATTTATCACATAAAATAAGCATTTTTAATCTGTGTCTACAACAACAACTTGCATTATATAGTGCCTTTAATGTAGTATTATGGGAGTATTATGAGATAAAAATTTGACACCGAGCCCCATGAATAGAAATTAGCACAGGTGACCAAGAGCTTGGTTAAAGAGGTCGGTTTTAAGGAGCGTCTTGAAGGAGGAAAGAGAGGTAAAGAGGCGGAGAGGTTTAAGCAGGGAATTACAGAGCTTTGGGGCCCAGGCAACAGAAGGCACGGCCGCCAATGGTTGAGCGATTATAATCAGGGATCTTCAAGAGGGCAGAATTAGAGGAGTGCAGACATTTCAGGGAGGTTGTGGGGCTGGAGGATATTACAGAGATAGGGAGCGGCAAGGCCATGGCAGGATTTGAAAATAGGGATGAGATTTTTGAAATTGAGGCGTTGCTTAACCGGAAGCCAATATAGGTCATGGAGCACAGGGGTGATGGGTGAGCGGGACTTGGTGCGAGTTAGGACATGGGCAACCGAGTTTACGATTACCTCTATTTTACGTAGGGTAGAATATGGGAGGCCAACCAGGAGAGCATTGGAATAGTCAACTCTAGAGGTAACAAAGGCATGGGTGAGGGCTTCAGCAGCGGATGAGCTGAGGCAGGGACAGAGAAGTGGAAATAGACGGTCTTAGTTATGCTGCAGCTATGTGGTTGAAAGTTCATTAAATAACTGAAAATGACTTTAAAAAAAAACCTATAGAGAATCATTTACTAGTTACATTGGTATATAATAGTCAGTTTCTGAGTAAATTAAAAATATTTAATAGCTTTTAAAATGTGCCTATTAGTGTTCTTGGGCCTAAAAAAAAATCGTAATTTTTGGTGCCTCCACAAAGGCCCGCAAACAGGCGCAATTGGAGAAAACTCGGCATGGTGTTTCATTCCGTCTGGGGGCGTGGCCAGTTTTGTGGGCGGGGCTGGCTTCCAGCGCCATCTTTTTTAAACCAGTGCAAAAAGGTCGCGGGAACTCAATTTGTGCAGGACACAATCTGCGCTTGAAATTCCACGATCTTTTGCGTTGGTTTCGGTCAAATTTCCAAACTGACTAAGTGGATAAATAATTAAACCTTTACTTATAATCATAGGCAGTCCCTCGAAGCGAGGATGACTTGCTTCCACACTAAAAAAGGGCTGAGTTCACAGGTGTTTCAATGAAGGACCTAATATTCCAGATCCTGAACTACATCCTGAAGGGTGGAAGATGCCTGTGCGTGGATTTTTTTAACGTGGGGTGGCCGTTGCACACCAGCCACCACACGGGCTTGACAGAGCTAGGTCTTGGTCCAGTGGCAAGGATTAACCAGGACGACTGGAGACCAGCTCTGCTGCACGGACCTAGTGCGCACACATATCGCAGTGTGGGCTGGGCCGTGCTGCCCCTGGGTCCTCGGCTCTTCTGGGCCCCGAACTCGCGCCTCTCCTGGACCCCGATCACATCCCTCGATGAACTCTTGCTGCTCTTTCGCCCCGACCGCGTCGCTCCAGCTGTTTCTGCCCACGCTCCAATCACCGACCTGGACCTTGATGACGTCACTCTTCGCTGCCGTCGCCCTCCTGCACCAGCTCGCGCTGCTCCCTGGCGTGGCATGCCTCCACACTGGCCTTACAGCAGTGACAGCCACAGGCTGTACTGGTGTCGACCATATGTGAATCTTCATGAAACAGGGAAAACAGAACACTTCTGTCACATAATGAAACACAAAAGGTTGGAAATCGTAGCAGGTTGGTAGCATCTCTTCATTCCCTGTGATATCGTCCCGGCATTCTCTGTGCACCGTCTCCTTTTCCCTTTACTTATAATAAGGGCGGCAGTTCTTCATTTTCACTATCCATCTGTTTAAGATGCCTGTGTGTGTGTGTGTGTGTGTGTGTTTATAGAGATGTAGAGATTACAATGTCTGTTCCCGTCTTTATTGAATATCTTTGCAGCAGCACTTAGTGTTACCAAATAGTTTTATCTAAATATACATGTTGACACCAGGAATTTTATTCAGAAAAATCCCTTCAAACAGCACAGCTCTTCCTGTATTTGCGACTTGTTTATATGAACAGTGGCTGCTTTTGAATGCAGAGGATAAAGAATAAAAGCAAAGCAGTAACCATTTAGAGTACTTTAGAAAATATAGAAGCCTGCTCCAAGTTAGTCCACACAAAATATAGAAGCCTGCTCCACGTTACTCCAGCCCAAGCATCAATTCACCCACCAGATCCTTCTTCAGTTATCACATTTGGCTATCACAGATAGACAGATGCTCACTGGCTGCAGCCTGAAATGTATAAGCCACTTACTGGGCTCCCAACTGATCCAAACAATTTACAGGCAGCTACAACTGTATCAAAGACAAACAGCAGATTCAGAGTAATAACAAACATCACTATACCTCCTCAGAAAATAGAAAATAACAGTTCCATCTCCTGCACTAAATCTCAGTGTGGGACTGGACTCGCGGGAAGGTCCCTTCTGACCATAACCTTGCAGCAGTTTGCTGTCAATCTTGCCTCTGATGACTTCAGAAAGATCGCTGAATTGGGGCAAGTCATCTCAAGATACACTTTCGAAATCCTTTGAAGATTTATGCAAATAATGAAGATTAACAATGAAGATGTCAGTCAAACATATACTTAAAAAGATCCCCGGGATACTAGTATATGAAGGGGCTTCGCCCCTTACTGGTAAAAACAAGATCTGTTTTAAACACTTTGGCTGAACCGAGAGATATTTGTCAATGAACAATGGCACCAGTAAACATCCACATATCAATGCCTTTGAAACAACCTTCTTCACAATACACCATAATGAGTATTCTCTGCAGCTTGAGGCAGCAGCTTGCCGTAATTAACATTTCAAGTGCCTGCCAGATTCCTATACAAAGATATTGAAATACAAGGACTTTCTTATTGCCTAAGAAATATGACT
Organism: Pristiophorus japonicus; assembly: GCF_044704955.1. NCBI lineage: Eukaryota > Metazoa > Chordata > Chondrichthyes > Pristiophoridae > Pristiophorus > Pristiophorus japonicus. Next base: position 6,549,965 of record NC_091988.1, on the reverse strand, counting down.
GAAACGCATGATTCAGTTTCTCCCGTCCTGTTTTGCTGAACCCCAGGGTTCGCCCTGGATTTCTACAACGTGGCCATGTCAGACTACTCTTCAAACGGAATTAATTGCCCGTAAAGCACTTTGGAACATTTCGAGGATGTGAAAGGCACTATATTAAAGCGAGTTCTGGGGGCCCAAAATTCCACATTGGCTTTTTTGGGCGCTATTTCAGAATAACTTGGCACAGCGCAGAAAGATCTTCGCTTCTGTGGGTGGAGCTTAACTTCTGCGCCGAAAAACTGAGGCCCCGTTCTGCGCATGCCCAAACATTTAGGTTTTCAGGGTAACGTGTAATTGTAGAGCTTTATTCTGCAGCAAACCCGTGCTGACCCGCTGAGATTTCCAGCATTTTCTCTTTTTATTCCAGATTCCAGCATCCAGTGTCTTGCTTTTGTCTCCATGCTGTACCTGCCCTGGGAGTGTGTTGCTGCTGTAACTCCCCGACCCAGCCCATGGCTCGCAAATGGCCCCCCGCTGCCCCCCTATCCCTGGCCCAAAGGCCCCCCCACTGCTGCCCCTTTTCCCGGCTTGGCTTCCACCTCCCCCCAGGCTTCTTTGGAAGCCGAGCACTGAGCTCCTGTCTCCGGCTGAGGGAGCCGGCTGATCTTGCCGGCCGGCATTCCGACCCTGTGTGCCTCGAGCCCGGTGAGCAGTGGTTCGGTGGTGGAACTCCAACTTGCAATTTACTGCAATAAATAGAGCTTCACTTTTCCCTCGACACAAACAAACATTTTTAATTCGTTTGGATATAATATAAGTCTTGTTCCCTCCCTCCAAAACCTGTAACTCAGCTCCAATAAACAAGATGGCGTCTGTAACGCCGATTTCTATCTGACTCCGATTTGGTAAGAAAAGGTTTTATAAAGCGGTCCCCAGCACTGTGTTTTTAAAAAATCCTTATTGGCGAAACTCGCAAAAATGGCGTTATGGGTGGGGTTTGACCTCAAATGACATCATAAAAACATTAACTAAAATAAATTGGCCGTTATCTGTTAAGGACAGTGTTACAACATTGGTGAAACTTGCAAAATTAAGTTAGCTCTAAAAAACACTGTTAGCTCAAAACAAATGTGCTAAATGGTGGTGAATTTTGGGCCCTATCTTTCTTTGCTGTACACATTCATACCAAACTCTACGATCCTCACTGCAATTCTGCTGAACCCCAAGAACACTACCTGTATTATCAAAGGGCCAGTGCTGCTAAACAACAGTTATTTATCTCCATCCTGGCCGATGTAATTTATCTTGGGCTTTACACACAGCTAAGATGTAAAAACTGAGTACACAGATAAAGGAACAGATAATACTCAATGCCACAGATTAAAATTTTTATGCAAATGTGGAGAATTGTAGAATTCAATTCACAAAGCATTTATAAATGCAGAATTTCATTAAATGAAGTGCAGCTTTACTTATTCAGTCACTGTACATTAGTCGCTCTGCAATTCGTTTCTGCCACTGCTATTATTTCCTTTTTTGTGTCAGAGACTTTTTCCCTTCGACAGCACTCAATTCTTAATAAAGCTAAAGTGCATACACGAATTCTGCACTGTTACAATATCCTGAACTTATAGAACCTTTCTTGCACTCCGAGAAAAAAAGAAAAGAAAAAGCATGTTTCATAATTGATCCATCCCTCATTCCTCAATTCTCATTCCATTTCTAGTCGAAATGTACTTTACCAATTTTACCATTTAGAACTTTCATAGAATCATGGAATACTACAGCACAATCAACCCATCGAGTTTCATAGAGCAATCCAATGTGTCCCACTCCCCCGCTCTTTCCCCTTATCCCTGCATTTTTTTTCTCCTTCCAGTATTTACCCAATTCCCTTTGGAAAACGACTGTTTAACCTTTCTCCACCACCCCATCAGGCAGTGCATTCCCAATTCTAACCATTTGTTGCGTAAACATTTTTAAAATCTCACATTCCCTCTGGTTCTTTGGCTAATCGTCTTAAATCAGTGCCCTCTGGTTATCGAACCTTCAACCATTGGAAAAAGTTTCTCTTTATTTAGTCTATCTAAGACCTTCGTGATTTTAAGCATCTCTGTCAAATCTATTTTTAGCCTTCTCTGCTCGAAGAACAACCACCCCAGCTTCTCCAGTCTATCCACATAACTGTAACCCCTCACTCCTGGAACTAAATCTCTTCTGTGCCCTCTCCAAACTAGTGCTTTATACAGGTTTAGCATAACTTTCTGACTTTTGTACTCTGTGCCTCTATTTATAAAATCCAGGATCCCATATACTTGATTAACTGCTTTATTAACCTGTCCCGCCACCTTCAAAGGTTGTGCACAAGCATCCCAGGTTTCTATTTTTGTAACCCTTTTAAAATTGTATTCATTCCAAGAACCCATCATCATCATAGGCAGTCCCTTGGAATCGAGGAAGACTTGCTTCCACTCTTAAACTGAGTCCATAGGTGGCTGAACAGTCCAATACGAGAACCACAGTCCCTGTCACAGGTGGGACAGATAGTCGTTGAGGGTGAGGGAGGGTGGGACTGGTTTGCCGCACGCTCTTTCCGCTGCCTGCGCTTGGTTTCTGCATGCTCTCGGCGATGAGACTCGAGGTGCTCAGCGTCCTCCCGGATGCACTTCCTCCACTTAGGGCGGTCTTTGGCCAGGGACTCCCACGTGTTAGTGGGGATGTTGCACTTTATCAGGGAGGCTTTGAGGGTGTCCCTGTAACGTTTCCTCTGCCCTTGTTTGACTCGTTTGCCATGAAGGAGTTCCGAGTAGAGCGCTTGCTTTGGGTGTCTCGTGTCTGGCATGCGGACAATGTGGCCTGCCCAGCGGAGCTGATCAAGTGTGGTCAGTGCTTCAATGCTGAGGATGTTGGCCTGGTCGAGGACGCTAACGTTGGTGCGCCTGTCCTCCCAGGGGATTTGCAGGATCTTGCGGAGACATCGTTGGCGGTATTTCTCCAGCGACTTGAGGTGTCTGCTGTACATGGTCCATGTCTCTGAGCCATACAGGAGGGCGGGTATCACTACAGCCCTGTAGACCATGAGCTTGGTGGCAGATTTGAGGGCCTGGTCTTCAAACACCAAATATGCTTTGAAAGATACATAGAAACACAGAAACATAGAAAATAGGTGCAGGATTAGGCCATTCAGCCCTTCGAGCCTGCACTACCATTTAATAAGATCATGGCTGATCATTCACCTCAGTATCCCTTTCCTGCTTTCTCTCCATACCCCTTGATCTCTTTAGCTGTAAGGGCCATATCTAACTCCCTCTTGAATATATCCAATGAATTGGCATCAACAACTTTCTGCGGTAGGGAATTCCACAGGTTCACCACTCTCTGAGTGAAGAAGTTTCTCCTCATCTTGGTCCTAAATGGCTTACCCCTTATCCTTAGAGTGTGACCCCTGGTTCTGGACTTCCCCAGTATCGGGAACATTCTTCCTGCCTCTAACCTGTCCAATCCCATCAGAATTTTACATGTTTCTATGAGATCTCTCATTCTTCTAAACTCCAGTGACTACAGGCCCAGTCGATCCAGTCTCTCCTCATATGTCAGTCCTGCCATCCCGGGAATCAGTCTGGTGAACCTTTGCTGCACTCCCTCAATAGCAAGAACATCCTTCCTCAGATTAGGAGACCAAAACTGAACATAATATTCCAGGTGAGGCCTCACCAAGACCCTGTATAACTGCAGTAAGACCTCCCTGCTACTATACTCAAATCCCCTCGCTATGAAGGCCAACGTGTCATTTGCCTTCTTCACCGCCTGCTGTACCTGCATACCAACTTTCAATGACTGATGTACCATGACACCCAGGTCTCGCTGCACCTTCCCTTTTCCTAATCTGTTGCCATTCAAATAATATTCTGCCTTCGTGTTTTTGCCACCAAAGTGGATAACCTCACATTTATCCACATTATACTGCATCTGCCATGCATTTGCCCATTCACCTAACCTGTCCAAGTCATCCTGCAGCCTCTTAGCATCCTCCTCACAGCTCACATCGCCACCCAGCTTAGTGTCATCTGAAAACTTTGGAGATATTACACTCAATTCCGTCATCTAAATCCTTGATATATATTGTAAATAGCTGGGGTCCCAGCACTGAACCCTGTGGCACCCCACTAGTCACTGCCTGCCATTCTGAAAGGACCCGTTTATCCCAACTCTCTGCTTCCTGTCTGCCAACCAGTTCTCTATCCACGTCTGTACATTACCCCCAATACTATGTGCTTTAATTTTGCACACCAATCTCTCGTGTGGGAACTTTCATATCTTGAAGACTGAGAGGAAAGTACACAGTCGTAACGCATTGTTTTCCAGCGATTCAAAATTGAAGAACCCCTTACCTTCTTCAATCTTTCCTTCCTCTTCAAACATTTAAAGACCAAATTTGGCTTACTGACTAAATACTACTTCCTGATTTTATTTGATACGATTGTTAGCTGTGTCATCTGACGTGTGTTGAGTTCCCTGATCTCACGTGATGGTGCAGCCCGTCGAAAATATATTTTTAAGATATTTGTTGCCCACAACATGAAGCTGATTAGTAACAGACATTGTCTTCCTCGCCTCATCCATAGCAAGGTGTTAAAGGCTCGCAGAATGATAATGGAGCTCACATGTGCATTTGGATTCAAAAACAGATAGTAAGTCGTCTAATCCAACAAGGCAAAGCAATATAAAGTTAAATTTACCTTTAAAAGTTCATTATCTTGGAAATAATTATTTTTAAACTGTTTGTATTTATCCAAATATCCAATATTCAAGTCTCCCTATACCATGCACTATTCTTATTTAAACGTGAATTTTAATTTATGCATTTGCAAGTCAGTTGGCAATTAACTGTCAGTCAACTGTAAGTAGGTCACTGCCAAGTGTTAATTAAAACAGTGTTTTGGAGAGTTGATTGACAAGTTGAAATTCTTTTGTGTCTCAAATTTATATTAAGGGAGGAAGTTGTGAGAGTTCCAGATCTTGCCAACTCCCTTAAAACCTCATGGAGAGAGCTGGAAACAGAGCGAGAGTAAAACTGGAATTTGGTGAGCGTCAGAGGGGAAAGGAAACACAGGACTAACTGATATTTAGATACAAGTAATAGAAACTTTGAAGTTGAAGAAACTAGTTAAATCTAAAAATGTTAGCGCAGGAAGGGACTGTGACGTGTTGTCCCTGTAAGATGGTAGAGTTTCGAGCATCTGGTGGCTCAGCCAAACACATAGAAACATAGAAAATAGGTGCAGGAGTAGGCCATTCAGCCCTTCGAGCCTGCACCACCATTCAATATGATCATGGCTGATCATGCAACGTAACCTTTTGCAGTTGAGGCTGACAGTCCCGGATACTTTATTACCTCACAACTGCTAGGGTAAAGGGCACATTGCATAGACTGGAAAAGAGTTTGCAGGGAAGGGAGAGCAAACAGTTATACTTCATATGGGAGCCAACGACATCGGTCTGAAGTTCTGTGATTTGAATTTAGGTGGTTAGGAGCAGGACTTCACCTGTGGCAATCTCAGGATTCCTTCTTGAGCCTTGTGCTGGAATAAGGAGGATAGGAAGAGTGTCGGGCATTGGTGCTGGTTCTGGGACAGACGAGAGCTATTTGACGTGGATTAGCTACATCTGAACAGAGAGGGTGCTAATGTACTGGCAAAATGCTTGAATAGGGAAGTGACAATGTATTTAATCGAAGAAGGTGGGGTTGGGAAAATGTAAAACAACCAGAATAAGCTAATAGCGAAGGAAAATTAGATGCGAATAGTGTTCATGCAGAAATTTTTTTAGCAAGAGTGATATGGAGTACAGGAATAAAATCAAATAGGCTCATTATTAAGGAGAAAAAGACTGAAGGACTCGTGGCGTAGCTTAGACAAAAAGGACAAACGGAAAAGAAGTAACATGAAAAATAAGCAAAAACTAGATACAATTTTTTCAAGAGAATCTAAACTTAATAGTAGGAACAGATACCTGGCTGCAAGTTAGACTAAAATGGAAAATAAACTTATTGGGATAATATATTTAGATGGGGTAGAAAGATAAGAAAGGAGCTGGAGTGGCAATATTCATAAAGCAGAGAATACACGCTGTAAAAGGGGGTTAATGTAGAGAAGGAAGGGACACAGACAGAGTTAATATGGTTGGAGCTCAAAGATAAAATAAAAGGGTATGATATATTAGTAGTAGTATATTAGCTATCTCCACTATGTGGGAAGGAAATGGAAGACGAAACCTGCAGTCAGATTGGAGAGATGTGCAGTATTACCAAAATCGTTGTTCTGGGAGAATTTAATTAATATCCATTTATCGATTGGGACAGAGATGGAAAAAATTGAAAAAAGAAAATGGAATTCCTAAAATGTGTATCTGACTTCTTCCTCAAGCAGTGTACTCAGAAGCCGACAAGGACAGAGGCATTGCTAGGTCTGGTTATGAGTAATGAAATAGACAAGGTAGATGAGCTAAATGTGACTGAGCATATTGTGAGTAAGGAACACATATGATAAGATTTAACCAGAAAGGGAAACACTCAGGAGCAAAGACAGCTTGGGTTAGCACAGATTTTATAAAGATGATGAAGCTAGCTGAGGTGATGTGGAAAGAGAGTGTAAGAATGTAAGCAATAGGAGCAGGAGGAGACCATTGGGCCCCTCGAGCCTGCTCTGCCATTTAATAAAATCATGGCTCATCTTCAACCTCAACTCCACCTTCCCGCTGGATCCCCATATCCCTAAATTCCCTTAGAGTCCAAATATCTATTGATCTCAGCCGCGAATTTACTCAACAAATGTGCATCCACAGCCCTCTGTGGTAGTGAATTCCAAAGATCCATGACTCTCTGTGAAGAAATTTCTCCTCATCTCAGTCCTCAATGGCAGACCCTTTATCCTGAGACTGTGCCCCCTGGTTCTCGACTCCCCAATAGCCTCTCAGTACCTACCCTCTCAGAATCTAATCCTGAATTTGCTTCAGAGGTGTATCATTTTTAAATTTAAATTTAAGATTTATATTAACCCTTACTCTGGTGAAAGCAGGGCCATTAAGAGTTTAGTGGGCACTTTGTTGGGCAGCAATAGCCAAACTCTGCACAAGTGAAACTCAGTCAGCTCAGTGGATCTGTCAACGTAGAAACATAGAAAATAGGTGCAGGAGTAGGCCATTCGGCCCTTCGAGCCTGCACCGCCATTCAATAAGATCACGGCTGATCATTCCCTCAGCAAGGCGTACCTTGACAAATCGTAAGTTCCGGGTTTTCACGCATGCAGAAATCTGGAGCTTGCAGGGCCTTTCAGAAGGCTTACAACGCATACGCTGACCACATTATACTCCATCTGCCACCTTATTGCCCACTCACACCCTGTCTATACCCTTTGGCAGCCTCTTTGAGTCCTCCTCACAGCTTACATTACCACCTTGCTTTGTATCGTCAGCAAACTTTGATACATTACACTTGGTCCCTTCAACTAAGTGATTAAAATTAGCGCACACCCTGTAGGGCAACAGTGGAATGGTTTTAAGAAAGCGATTGTGAAGGTATAGAATAAGTATATTTCATTTAAAAAGTAAACTACCAGATGCCATGTATAAATAAACACATTTGAAACCGTTTAATATTGAAGAGGATGATAATGAAAATAACTGAGGGAGAATATGAGAAAATAAGAGTGGGATAAGAAAAGCTAAAAGGTAGTGTGAGGAAACATTTTTAAAAATATCAAAAGAGAGTTGTTAAAAGCAAGGTAGAATCCCTGAAAGGGGAAAATTGTCAATTTGTAGAGAATGATCAAAATAGGGCTTAGGCATTTAGTAGCCAGCACAATCATGCTTAACAAATAGAATTCTTTGGGAGATAACAGGCAAGGTAGATGAGGGAAATGGAATAGATGTCGTGTGCATAGACATTAGGAAAGTCTTTGACTAGGTACCACATCAGAAAAGATTAAGGGATATGAAATTACAGAAGGATAATAAATTGGATTAAAGACTGGTTAGAAGGGAGAAAACAAATAACACGAGTTAAATTCAGATTTTCAGAGTGGTTAGAACTGGATCACGATGTCCTGCAAGGTTCAGTTCTGGGGCCATTTCTGTTTACTGTGTCTATCGATGATTTTGATACAGGCCCAGAGTGAGTGGTGTTGAAATTTGCAGATGGTACCAAATTAAGACATACAGTTAATTCTAAAGGAAGCTGTCAAGGGAGATTAATAAAATGGGAGAATAAGGTAACTGTCAGATGGAATTCAGTATCAGTAAGTGTAAGATGATATATGTTGGGAAAAACATGTAACAGCAGTAATTAGGCTCAGAGGGATTAGGCGATTCTGGTTTACAGGATATTGAAGGCAGCGCCTCATGATGATATGGCCATTAAAGAGGCTAATAACATTCTAGGTTTTATCATTAGAGTTGTAGAATGTAAAAACCAAAAGATAATAATAATATAAAACCTTAGTAAGATTCAGAGTATTGTGTGCACTATTGGTCTCCACATTATGGGATGGATATTGAGATTCTGGAGGGGGTACAATATGTTCGGATGCTGCCGGAAATGAGAAACATAGAAAACAGGAGCAGTGGTAGGCCATTCGGCCCCTCGAGCCAGCACCGCCATTCAATGTGATCATGGCTGACCCTCTATCTCAACGCCATATTCCTGCTTTTTCCCCATATCCCTTGATGCCTTTTGTTTCTAGAAATCTATCTATCTCCCTCTTAAATATATTCAGTGACTTGGCCTCCACAGCCTTCTGTGGTAGAGAATTCCACAGGTTCACCACCCTCTGAGTGAAAACATTTCTCCTCATCTCGCTCCTAAATTTCCTACCCCGTATCCTGAGACTGTGACCCCTTGTTCTAGACTTCCCAGCCCCGGGAAACATCCTCCCTGCATCCAGTCTATCCAAACCAGTCCGAATTTTATACGTTTCAATGAGATCCCCTCTCATTCTTCTTAACTCTAGAGAGGCGGGAGTCGAGAGAGGCAGCGGCCTATAAAAGGCTCAGCAGTCCGGGGAGCGTCGAGAGAGGCGGGAGTCGAGAGAGGCAGCGGCCTATAAAAGGCTCAGCAGTCCAGGGAGCGTCGAGAGAGGCGGGAGTCGAGAGAGGCAGCGGCCTATAAAAGGCTCAGCAGTCCGGGGAGCGTCGAGAGACGCGGGAGTCGAGAGAGGCAGCGGCCTATAAAAGGCTCAGCAGTCCGGGGAGCGTCGAGAGAGGCGGGAGTCGAGAGAGACAGCGGCCTTTCAAAGGCTCAGCAGTCCGGGGAGAGTCGAGAGAGGCGGGAGTCCAGAGAGGCAGCGGCCTATAAAAGGCTCAGCAGTCCGGGGAGCGTCGAGAGAGGCGGGAGTTGAGAGAGGCGTGACTTGTGCAGCTCCAGCTGAGAGAAGTCAAAAAAGAAGTAGAAAGAAATCAAAAGGTGACGTCACAGCCAACGTGGTAAATGATTGGCTGCTGATTGGTGAGTAGTTTTTCTTTTTCTTTATTAGTCAGTAACTTTTAACATTGTTGTCGGCAATTTAAGTGTATCTAAGGGTTAAGTCATGGCAGGACAGCTCGGTCATGTGATATGCTCCTCCTGTACCATGTGGGAACACGGGGACAACACCAGTGTCCCTGACGACTACATGTGCGGGAAGTGTGTCCACCTCCGGCTACTGACGGTCCGCGTTGCGGAGTTGGAGCTGAAGGTGGATTCACTCTGGAGCATCCACGATGCTGAGAATGACGTGAGTATCACGTGTAGCGAGTTGGTCTTACCGCAGGAGAAGGGTCCACAGCCAGCGAGGGAATGGAAGACCAGCAGGAAGAGTAGTGCAAGGAAGGTAGTGCAGGGGTCCCCTGTGGTCATCCCACTGCAAAACAGATACACTGCTTTGAGTGCTGTTGAGGGGGATGACTCATCAGGAGTGGGCAGCAGCAGCCAAGTTCATGGCACCGTGGCTGGCTCTGTTGCACAGGAGGGCAGGAAAAAGAGTGGGCGAGCGATAGTGATAGGGGATTCAATTGTAAGGGGAATAGATAGGCGTTTCTGCGGCTGCAACCGAGACTCCAGGATGGTATGTTGCCTCCCTGGTGCAAGGGTCAAGGATGTCTCGGAGCGGGTGCAGGACATTCTAAAAAGGGAGGGAGAACAGCCAGTTGTCGTGGTGCACGTTGGTACCAATGACATAGGTAAAAAAAGGGATGAGTTCCTACGAAATGAATTTAAGGAGCTAGGAGCTAAATTAAAAAGTAGGACCTCAAAAGTAGTAATCTCGGGATTGCTACCAGTGCCACGTGCTAGTCAGAGTAGGAATCGCAGGATAGCTCAGATGAATACGTGGCTTGAGCAATGGTGCAGCAGGGAGGGATTCAAATTCCTGGGGCATTGGAACCGGTTCTGGGGGAGGTGGGACCAGTACAATCCGGACGGTCTGCACCTGGGCAGAATCGGAACCAATGTCCTCGGGGGAGTGTTTGCTAGTGCTGTTGGGGAGGAGTTAAACTAATATGGCAGGGGGATGGGAACCAATGCAGCGAGATAGAGGGAAACAAAAAGGAGGCAAAAACAAAAGACAGAAAGGAGATGAGGAAAAGTGGAGGGCAGAGAAACCCAAGGCAAAGAACAAAAAGGGCCATTATACAGCAAAATTCTAAAAGGACAGAGGGTGTTAAAAAAACAAGCCTAAAGGCTTTGTGTCTTAATGCAAGGAGTATCCGCAATAAGGTGGATGAATTAACTGTGCAAATAGATGTTAACAAATATGATGTGATTGGGATTACGGAGACGTGGCTCCAGGATGAGCAGGGCTGGGAACTCAACATCCAGGGGTATTCAACATTCAGGAAGGATAGAATAAAAGGAAAAGGAGGTGGGGTAGCATTGCTGGTTAAGGAGGAGATTAAGGCAATAGTTAGGAAGGACATTAGCTTGGATGATGTGGAATCTATATGGGTAGAGCTGCAGAACACCAAAGGGCAAAAAACGTTAGTGGGAGTTGTGTACAGACCTCCAAACAGTAGTAGTGATGTTGGGGAGGGCATCAAACAGGAAATTAGGGGTGCGTGCAATAAAGGTGCAGCAGTTATAATGGGTGACTTTAATATGTACATAGATTGGGCTAACCAAACTGGAAGCAATACGGTGGAGGAGGATTTTCTGGAGTGCATAAGGGATGGTTTTTTAGACCAATATGTCGAGGAACCAACTAGGGGGGAGGCCATCTTAGACTGGGTGTTATGTAATGAGAAAGGATTAATTAGCAATCTCGTTGTGCGAGGCCCCTTGGGGAAGAGTGACCATAATATGGTGGAATTCTGCATTAGGATGGAGAATGAAACAGTTAATTCAGAGACCATGGTCCAGAACTTAAAGAAGGTTAACTTTGAAGGTATGAGGCGTGAATTGGCTGAGATGGATTGGCGAATGATACTTAAGGGGTTGACTGTGGATGGGCAATGGCAGACATTTAGAGACCGCATGGATGAACTACAACAATTGTACATTCCTGTCTGGCATAGAAATAAAAAAGGGAAGGTGGCTCAACCGTGGCTATCAAGGGAAATCAGGGATAGTATTAAAGCCAAGGAAGTGGCATACAAATTGGCCAGAAATAGCAGCGAACCTGGGGACTGGGAGAAATTTAGAACTCAGCAGAGGAGGACAAAGGGTTTGATTAGGGCAGGGAAAATGGAGTATGAGAAGAAGCTTGCAGGGAACATTAAGACGGATTGCAAAAGTTTCTATAGATATGTAAAGAGAAAAAGGTTAGTAAAGACAAACGTAGGTCCCCTGCAGTCAGAATCAGGGGAAGTCATAACGGGGAACAAAGAAATGGCGGACCAATTGAACAAGTACTTTGGTTCGGTATTCACGAAGGAGGACACGAACAACCTTCCGGTTATAAAAGGGGTCGGGGGGTCTAGTAAGGAGGAGGAACTGAGGGAAATCCTTATTAGCCGGGAAATTGTGTTGGGGAAATTGATGGGATTGAAGGCCGATAAATCCCCAGGGCCTGATGGACTGCATCCCAGAGTACTTAAGGAGGTGGCCTTGGAAATAGTGGATGCGTTGACAGTCATTTTCCAACATTCCATTGACTCTGGATCAGTTCCTATGGAGTGGAGGGTAGCCAATGTAACCCCACTTTTTAAAAAAGGAGGGAGAGAGAAAACAGGGAATTATAGACCGGTCAGCCTGACATCGGTAGTGGGTAAAATGATGGAATCAATTATTAAGGATGTCATAGCAGTGCATTTGGAAAGAGGTGACATGATAGGTCCAAGTCAGCATGGATTTGTGAAAGGGAAATCATGCTTGACAAATCTTCTGGAATTTTTTGAGGATGTTTCCAGTAGAGTGGATAAGGGAGAACCAGTTGATGTGGTATATTTGGACTTTCAGAAGGCGTTCGACAAGGTCCCACACAAGAGATTGATGTGCAAAGTTAGAGCACATGGGATTGGGGGTAGTGTACTGACATGGATTGAGAACTGGTTGTCAGACAGGAAGCAAAGAGTAGGAGTAAATGGGTACTTTTCAGAATGGCAGGCAGTGACTAGTGGGGTACCGCAAGGTTCTGTGCTGGGGCCCCAGCTGTTTACACTGTACATTAATGATTTAGATGAGGGGATTAAATGTAGTATCTCCAAATTTGCAGATGACACTAAGTTGGGTGGCAGTGTGAGCTGCGAGGAGGATGCTGTGAGGCTGCAGAGCGACTTGGATAGGTTAGGTGAGTGGGCAAATGCATGGCAGATGAAGTATAATGTGGATAAATGTGAGGTTATCCACTTTGGTGGTAAAAACAGAGAGACAGACTATTATCTGAATGGTGACAGATTAGGAAAAGGGGAGGTGCAAAGAGACCTGGGTGTCATGGTACATCAGTCATTGAAGGTTGGCATGCAGGTGCAGCAGGCGGTTAAGAAAGCAAATGGCATGTTGGCCTTCATAGCAAGGGGATTTGAGTACAGGGGCAGGGAGGTGTTGCTACAGTTGTACAGGGCATTGGTGAGGCCACACCTGGAGTATTGTGTACAGTTTTGGTCTCCTAACCTGAGGAAGGACATTCTTGCTATTGAGGGAGTGCAGCGAAGGTTCACCAGACTGATTCCCGGGATGGCGGGACTGACCTATCAAGAAAGACTGGATCAACTGGGCTTGTATTCACTGGAGTTCAGAAGAATGAGAGGGGACCTCATAGAAACATATAAAATTCTGACGGGGTTAGACAGGTTAGATGCAGTAAGAATGTTCCCAATGTTGGGGAAGTCCAGAACCAGGGGTCACAGTCTAAGGATAAGGGGTAAGCCATTTAGGACCGAGATGCGGAGGAACTTCTTCACCCAGAGAGTGGTGAACCTGTGGAATTCTCTACCACAGAAAGTTGTTGAGGCCAATTCACTAAATATATTCAAAAAGGAGTTAGATGAGGTCCTTACCGCTAGGGGGATCAAGGGGTATGGCGAGAAAGCAGGAATGGGGTACTGAAGTTGAATGTTCAGCCATGAACTCATTGAATGGCGGTGCAGGCTAGAAGGGCCGAATGGCCTACTCCTGCACCTATTTTCTATGTTTCTATGTTTCTATGAATACAGGCCTGGTCGACCCAATCTCTCCTCATATGACAGTCCTGCTATCCCAGGAATCAGTCAGGTGAACCTTCGCTGCACTCCCTCTATGGGCAAGTATATCCTTTCTTAGGTAAGGAGACCAAAACTGTGCACAATACTCCAGGTGCGGTCTCACTAAGGCCCTGTATAACTGAAGTAAGACATCCTTGCTCCTGTACAAAAATCCTCTTGCAATGAAGGCCAACATACCATTTGCCTTCCTAACTGCTTGCTGCACCTGTATGTTTGCTTTCAATGACTGGTGTACAAGGACACCCGGGTCCCTCTTTACATCGACACTTCCCAAGCCATCACCATTTAAATAATAATTTGCCCTTATGTTTTTCCTACCAAAGTGGATAACTTCACATTTATCCACGTTATACTGCATCTGCCATGTGTTTGCCCACTCACTCAACCTATCTAAATTATCTTGCAGCATCTTTGCATCCTCCTTACAACTCACAATCCCACCTAGTTTTGTGTTGCAGGCAAACTTGGAAATATTACATTTAGTTCCCTCATCCAAATCATTTATATATGTTGTGAATAGCTGGGGCCCCAGCACTGATCCTTGTGGTACCCCACTAGTCACTGCCCGCCACCCCGAAAAAGACCCGTTTATTCCTACTCTCTGTTTCCGGTCAGTTAACCAATTTTCAATCTATGCCAATATATTACCCCCAATCCTATGTGCTTTAATTTTGCACACAAATCTCTTATGTGGGACTTTATCAAAGGCCTTCTGAAAATCCAAATACGCTACATTCACTGGTTCTCCCTTATCTATTCTATCAGTTACATCCTCAAAAAACTCCAGTAGGTTTGTCAAACATGATTTTCCTTTCATAAATCCATGCTGACTTTGTTTAATCCCATTGATATTATCTAAGTGTCTCGTTATCACATCCTTTGTAATAGATTCCAGCATTTTCCCTACCACTGATGTCAGGCTAACCGGTCTGCAGTTCCCCGTTTTCTCTCTCCCTCCTTTTATAAATAGTGGGGTTACATTTGCCACCCTCCAATCTGCAGGAACTGATCCATAATCTATAGAATTTTTAGGAAGTACAAACAGAAAAAAATGACTTAAAAAACTGGTGCCTTTTTCATTATAACAATGCAAATTATTCAGCAATTCTATAAGTGTTAAAATTATGAAAGAATGGGACAGGGTAGATAGAAGCAAAGGACCTCCAGTAGTTGAAGGATCTAGAATGAGCGGCCATCAAGAATAAATGTGTGAGATGTAAAACAGAGAGCAAGCTGCAGAATTCATTTGCAGGGTTAATGGTTGAGGCAGGAATAATGCAAATATTCAAGATTAGATTGGCTAAGTGGATGAAGAAAAAGGAGGTAAAAGAAGAGATAAAGAACAGGGAAGATAAATGCGAGTTGGACTATATGCTCGTGTAGAGGATAAATGCCAAGACAGAATGGTTGGGCTAAGTGGCCTGTTTCTATGTTGTAACTTTATGCATTTCTATGTATTCTCTGTCTAATAAAGTCAGCAGGTGAGGCCTTCCTACATTGCACTGGAGGCAACAAGAGGTGCACAAGAGCTGGGCAGATTAACTCACTTTCCTATACTTTTTCTCAGTTCGTTAGGAAAAGCTTCTAGTTCTCACTTGATGCCTCGAGCAATGGTTCCATTGTGATGGGACATTTACAGTTTTGAGAATCAGAAGTTCAAACCTACATCTTTCCATTCTCTAGTACACAACATTACACCAGCGCTTCACCTAATGAGGGTACAGGGCCCAGAAGAGGCGAGGGCCCAGGGGCAGCACGGGCCAGCCCACACTGCGATAGGTGTGCGCACTAGATCCGTGCAGCAGAGCAGATCTCCAGTCGTTACACGTTAAAAAAATCCACGCACAGGCATCTTCCACCCCCTCAATTGGAGTTCAGGATTGGAATATCGGGTCCTTCATTGAAACATCTGTGACCCATGTAGAAGCAAGTCATCCTCGTTCAAGGGACCACCGATGATGATGATGACCTAATGATTTAATGGTTATCAATATATGAAATAATTCAATGCCTTGTATTCTCTAAAGCAGCAGATCCTATGCAGGTTGCTACATGTAAATGATTTAATCAGATGTACACGTTGTAGGACAGGAAGCCTTGCTGCAAAAAATATTTTGCTGCAAACACCACATCATAAATATATTAAAACCATCTCATGTTTATTTCCAGAAAATAAGGTGTGCAGACTTATGCACTCACTTCATTCCCAGGTCTCTGCCAATCACAGAAACAAATCTCAGGAGGATAGGTCTTTACAATCTATTTTTCTGAATCTCTTTGGAATGAATGGCTGGAAGGTTACACTTATTTTATAACTGGCCAGTGTTTTCACTTCCTGAAAAACGGATTTTGCAACAACTGTGGATGCAGCAACATCCAAGTAGATGAATGTCATAACATTCTGGTCAAGAGAGACATCAAAATGAGCTACACATCAGAATTGTTAAAAGGGATATATAAAACAGCAGCAGGAGTCCAAAGGTAAGGATAAAAAGTAAAATTCTGCTCTTGCAGACAGTGTCTTCAACTATTTACTTATTTGCTTTTAAAAATTCTGGAACTGGTGGTGTATAACCAACTCATAATCTCATTAAAACAACAGTACCCACTGCAAAAGTGTTTATGAATGAACTAACTTTTTAGCTTTACGAATGAAAATAGCAGAGCGGTGTCCAAAGCAAAGTTTGAGATCTGACTGGGCGATTTTGGGTCAAAGGAAGACGTTAGTTTTAAGGTCAGCACAGGGAATGAAATGTATTTATCAATTACTTCTATACTTTTATGTTATGTAAAATGAAAGACGTGCACTTACCTCAACCATTCTTTGTCATCAAGGCAAGTACAATGGTGTGTGCTATTCTGTTTGTGTTTCTATTTCTTTATAAAAATCTTCCTTGTAGGGCTCCATTGAGAGCTCTGTTGTGTATATCCTTTGAAATGGAACAGACATGCTGGGATAATAAAGGGCCAGTGGATTCCTTTGCAATGCAAAACATTCATTCAATGCCACTGAGATCAATACAATGTTTCATGTTTACAGACTAAGCACGATCGCATCCAGCATCGTCAAAGACCCGAGTTACTATTTATTGAGTGTTTGCGTTAGAATTAATGAGTGGCTGATGAGTACCTGCCAAAGCCTGTGTGTTGAATGATATTATCTGCTGGTTTGGTTTGAGAGTGGGTGGGGGGGGGGTGCAGGATTTTTGCCCATGCTGTAAGGCTTATTTTTCCGAGGATAATGGTAAAACTGCACCCCAATGCCCCTGGTGGCAGTAACACTGTAACACAGTGGCCCAGAGTTGGTGACCCTGTACTACACTGCCCCTGGTGGTGGGAACACTGCACTGTACCACATTGCCCCTGGTGGTGGTGACACTGCACTGCACCATACTGCTCTGGTGGCACGAACATTGTACAACAGTGGCCCAGAGTTGGTGACTATGTGTCACACTGCCCCTGGTGGTAATACTGCACTGTACCACACTGCCTTGCATATCGTCGTGCAGCAGGCGGAGAATGGTGACGAACTTTTGGGGGCAGCCGAAATGGAGGAGACGCTCTATACTCCCTCGTGGTTGACGGTATCAAAAGCCTTTGTCAGGTCAAAGGAGGCCATGTACAAGGGTTGTTGCTGTTCCCTGCATTTTTCTTGCAGCTGTCGCGCTGTAAAAATCATGTCCGTTTACCCCGTAATGGACGGAATCCGCACTGCGACTCCGGGAGGAACTCCTCAGCCACAGGGAGAAGATGGTTGAGGAGGATTATAGCGATGACCTTCCCAGTGGCTGATAGCAGGGAGATTCCTCTGTAGTTGCCGCCTTTTTTACAGATGGTACCGATTACTGCATCTCTGGGATCTCCCGGCATGCTCTCCTCCCTCCAGATGAGAGAGATGAGGTCATGCATTTGTGCCAAAAATGCCTCTCCACTATACTTTAGTGCCTCAGCGGGGATTCCATCCGATCCCGTAGCCTTGTTGTTTTTAAGCTGGCAGATGGCTTTTTCTACCTCGTGCAGGGCTGGGGTTTTGCTGAGGTGGTGATGAATAGCATGCTGCGGGATGGAGTCGAGGATGGAATGGACAACGTGAACCAGTTTCCATACCTCAGGAGCCTATTGTCAGCAAGGGCAGACATTGAAGACTGCCTCTAGTGCGTCAGTGCAGCCTTCGGTCGCCTGAGAAAAAGAGTGTTCGAAGATCAGGCCCTCAAATCTACCACCAAGCTCATGGTCTACATGGCTGTGGAAATACCCACCCTCCTGTATGACTCAGAGACATGGACCATGTACAGTTGACACCTCAAGTTGCTGGAGAAATACCTCCAACGATGTCTCCGCAAGATCCTGCAAACCCCCTGGGAGGACAGACGCACCAACATTAGCGTCCTCATCCAGGCCAACATCCCCAGCATTGAAACACTGACCACACTCGACCAGCTCAGCTGAGCGTGCCACATTGTTCGCATGCTGACACAAGACTCCTAAAGCAAGCGCTCTACTCAGAACTCCTTCACGGCAAACAAGCCCCAGGTGCGTAGAGGAAACGTTTCAAGGTCACCCTCGCAGCCTCCTTGATAAAATGCAATAACCCCACTGACACCTGGGAGTCCTTTGCCAAAGATCGCCCTAAGTGGAGGACGAGCATCCGGGAGGGTGCTGAGCTCCTTGAGTCTCATCGCCGAGAGCGTGCAGAAACAAAGTGCAGGCAGCGAAGGAGCATGCGGCAAACCAGTCCCACCCTCCCTTTCTCTCAATGACCATCTGTCCCACCTGTGACAGAGACTGTAATTCTCGTATTGGACTATTCAGTCACCTAAGAACTCATTTTTAGAGGGAAGCAAATCTTCCTCGATTCTGAGGGACTGCCTATGATGATGATATACCACACTGCCCCTGGTGGTGACACTGCACTGTACCACAATGCTCCTGGTGGTGGTGGTAACACTGCATTGTACCACACTGCCCCTGGTGGTGGTGGTAACACTGCACTGTACCACACTGCCCCCTGGTGGTAACACTGCACTGTACCACATTGCCCCTGGTGGTGGTGGTAACACTGCACTGTACCACACTGCCCCTGGTGGTGGTGGTTACACTGCACTGTACCACACTGTGCCTGGTGGTGGTGGTAACACTGCACTGTACCACACTGCCCCCTGGTGGTAACACTGCACTATACCACACTGCCCCTGGTGGTGGTGGTAGCACTGCACTGTACCACACTGCCCCTGGTGGTGGTGGTGACACTGCACTATACCACACTGCCCGTGGTGGTGACACTGCACTGTACCACACTGCCCCTGGTGGTGGTGGTAGCACTGCACTGTACCACACTGCCCCTGGTGGTGGTGGTGACACTGCACTGTACCACACTGCCCCTGGTGGTGGTGACACTGCACTGTACCACACTGCCCCTGTTGGTGACACTGCACTGTACCACACTGCCCCTGGTGGTGGTTACACTGCACTGTACCACACTGCCCCTGGTGGTGGTTACACTGCACTGTACCACACTGCCCCTGGTGGTGATGGTGACACTGCACTGTACCACACTGCCCCTGGTGGTGGTGACACTGCACTGTACCACACTGCCCCTGGTGGTGACACTGCACTGTATCACACTGCCCCTGGTGGTGGTGACACTGCACTGTACCACACTGCCCCTGGTGGTGACACTGCACTGTACCACACTGCCCCTGGTGGTGACACTGCACTGTACCACACTGCCCCTGGTGGTGACACTGCACTGTACCACACTGCCCCTGGTGGTGACACTGCACTGTACCACACTGCCACTGGTGGTGGTGACACTGCACTGTACCACACTGCCACTGGTGGTGGTGACACTGCACTGCAACACACTGCCCCTGGTGGTGACACTGCACTGTAACACACTGCCCCTGGTGGTGGTTACACTGCACTGTACCACACTGCCCATTTATATTAAGCACACTATGACACAGCTGGAATCTGGTCTTCAGCATATTAATGAAACTGGTGTGGTGACAGGTTGCAACAAAAAAAATGTTAAGTTGAAAACCGATCATTTTAGCCATGAACAATAAATGGGTGAATAATGGAAAAGTACATATCGCAAATAACAAGGTGTATGGTTACCTTAACACCAGTGAGTTTGAAAATAATACAGAATGAAGCAAAGCATCTTCCTCTTAGAGAAGTAATATTAACAAACTAACATATTCAATAAGCAAGTGGGAGATATGAACGAGACAGAGCTATGGGTCAAAGATGCAGATTTAATCAACATTGACACAGCCCACAATGGAAAACAAAAGCATCATAGTAAAGTAGACAGTCCCGAAAATTGTTTAGATTGCAGCTTGGGACACAGGAGTTTTATAGTCATTTTAGGTTATTTTTGTTGTTGTGGCTGGGTTGCAAACACTGAGCTACAATTACAGTAATGATTCAGGAAGTTGGATAACTCTGCTAACGGAAATCATAATGCCCAGATGATGTAGATCATGTTTAGAAAACAGGAACAAGTGAATCAAATATTCAGCATGTTTGGGAGGCGTACGAATAAATCAATAGGGGTGTGCTAGCAAAAAATGAGAGATTGTGCACATCGCTTTATTTCAGGTTCATGACGCACTCACCAGTATCAAGATGAGAGACACTTATAAAGTATTACATAGTATTTACAGCACAGAAACAGCCCATTCGGCCCAACAGGTCTATCCCAGTGCTTATGCTCCACACGAGCCTCCTCCCACCCCTCTTCATCTAACCCCATCAACAGAACCTTCTATTCCTTTCTCCCTCATGTGTTTACCCAGCTTCCCCTTCAATGCATCGATGTTAGTCGCCTCAATGATTCCTTGTGTCTTTCACATTCTCACCACTCTCTGCGTAAAGAAGTTTCTCCTAAATTCCCGATTGGATTTATTAGTGACTATCTTATATTTATGAACCCTGGTTCTAGTCTCGCCCCCAAGTGGAAAAATCTAGTGCTATGTTTAAATATTTGTACCGAACAATTCTAGGTCAATTACAGTAAAGGTGAATGGTGAGGTTAATCTCGAACAGTGAAAATTCATTTAAATTCATGATATCCTCAGACTGTTGGGCTAGACCTGATAAATACCTTCAGAAGTATGAAAATTGCTGTTAATTTGCATCAGCCAATAATACTAACAGAACAGATTCCACAAATTAACATGACAAAAGATAATATACAGCCTATAAAGGAATGTGCGAAAATATCATGCACTTTCAAAACAAATTTAGCTTTATGACATATACAGACAGGCTACAGTGGTCATTGTCAGACAGGAATGACCTTCAGCGTGGGCATAATAACACATTAAAACTCAGTTATATCATTCTCACATCACTGATTTACAACTTGAATGCATCAGTTGTGCCAAAGCTAGATGCAGAATGCAGAAATTCTACCTGTGGTTCTGCATAAAATTTTAATCTTGGAAAAAAGCCCGCCTGTTACCTCATATAATTGCAAAATGACCAAATTATTGCTCAATACAGGTTGATTTGTGCTACAGATTTATCTGCAGGGAAATGGATTAAGGCCACTGAAATTTTGTAATGCATAAAAATCAAAAGAAAGGAGACCTTCTCTCCATTTGGATTGGTACAAAATGAAGTCTCATTGATGAAATCAAGAACATCTTTGTGTGCGTTGTTTTAGCCTGTCCTCACTTATCAAACGTTGGTATCAGTTTTAATCATGTTGTGCAGTAAACCGCTTTTGCTTGAACGGATTATAAAAGTAACAATACACAAATAATTTGAAAATTTTTGGCTAGTTCTGTATCATTTCACCTTACCAGTTGCACTGCTGGAACCCAGGATACAGCATGATGGAAAACAAATAGTCCTGTAAGGGGGTATTGTAGAGTATAGTAAGGGGATAATGTCACCAAAGTGGAAGTAGACAGACAGATGGTCACTAAAGTGGATACTGAAGGTAGTGAATTGATCGGACACTTAAAATGGTCTAGATTAAAGGGCTTATCAGTATTAGCAGGCTGTGAGGAATCGGGAGTTCCTTCACCTCAAGGTAGGGATTGTAATATATCGCCTAGTGACAGATTGTATGTAAAACTCGCTTATATATGTAAAGCATGCTAATAACACTTAAAAATGGGCTTTTGGAGAAAGGCTAAGCAGCAAAGCTTGATGGTAAATGAACCATCAATTGTGTTAACCTTTGTGTTAACAGACTGATAGAAAATGTAAACTTTAGTGCAGAACATCATCTACCAAGGACAGTAGGGAGTCAGCTGTCTGGAAACATCGATAGAGCAGCAGCTGCATCCATGGGAACGAGAAAGTTTTGACTGGAGTTCTCTTGGAAAAGGGATAAGAAATCAGGTGCTTGGGAACGAGATAGCAAACCCTGGGAAACAAGGTTAAACAACACGTCATAAGGAACTGAGGCAAAGTTGACACTGTAGGATAACACATTCCAGCAGGGTGACATGTGATGGGAGGTGGACAGGTTGGGAAGCCACTGAGCAGCCAGTCTGATAAGGGTCAACCAATGAAGCTCCGCTGATAAGTTGTCGGCCAATCGGTAGTCACAGAAGTTTTGTAGGAGGGCCGCACACCTCGAAAAATTGTATAACTGTGCGTGTAGAATGCTTGTACTTGGAAGTGTTCAACGGAACCCTTCCCCTGCATGCTTGAATAAAGATCGGTTGAACCAACGTTTTTCTGAGTGATGCCGTGGTTGCTATACGGATACGGGCATCAAGTACAACAACAACTTGTATTCATATTACGCCTTTAGAAACATAGAAACATAGAAAATAGGTGCAGGAGCAGGCCATTCAGCCCTTCTAGCCTGCACCGCCATTCAATGAGTTCATGGCTGAACATGAAACTTCAGTACCCCCTTCCTGCTTTCTCGCCATAACCCTTGATCCCCCGAGTAGTAAGGACTTCATCTAACTCCCTTTTGAATATATTTAGTGAATTGGCCTCAACTACTTTCTGTGGTAGAGAATTCCACAGGTTCACCACTCTCTGGGTGAAGAAGTTTCTCCTCATCTCGGTCCTAAATGGCTTACCCCTTATCCTCAGACTGTGACCCCTGGTTCTGGACTTCCCCAACATTGGGAACATTCTTTCTGCATCTAACCTGTCTAAACCCGTCAGAATTTTAAACGTTTCTATGAGGTCCCCTCTCATTCTTCTGAACTCCAGTGAATACAAGCCCAATTGATCCAATCTTTCTTGATAGGTCAGTCCCGCCATCCCGGGAATCAGCCTGGTGAACCTTCGCTGCACTCCCTCAATAGCAAGAATGTCCTTCCTCAAGTTAGGAGACCAAAACTGTACACAATACTCCAGGTGTGGCCTCACCAAGGCCCTGTACAACTGTAGCAACACCTCCCTGCCCCTGTATTCAAATCCCCTCGCTATGAAGGCCAACATGCCATTTGCTTTCTTAACCGCCTGCTGTACCTGCATGCCAACCTTCAATGACTGATGTACCATGACACCCAGGTCTCGTTGCACCTTCCCTTTTCCTAATCTGTCACCATTCAGATAATAGTCTGTCTCTCTGTTTTTACCACCAAAGTGGATAACCTCACATTTATCCACATTATACTTCATCTGCCATGCATTTGCCCACTCACCTAACCTATCCAAGTCACTCTGCAGCCTAATAGCATCCTCCTCGCAGCTCACACTGCCACCCAACTTAGTATCATCCGCAAATTTGGAGATACTGCATTTAATCCCCTCGTCTAAATCATTAATGTACAATGTAAACAGCTGGGGCCCCAGCACAGAACCTTGCGGCACTCCACTAGTCACTGCCTGCCATTCTGAAAAGTACCCGTTTACTCCTACTCTTTGCTTCCTGTCTGACAACCAGTTCTCAATCCACGTCAGCACACTACCCCCAATCCCATGTGCTTTAACTTTGCACATTAATCTCTTGTGTGGGACCTTGTCGAAAGCCTTCTGAAAGTCCAAATATACCACATCAACTGGTTCTCCTTTGTCCACTTTACTGGAAACATCCTCAAAAAATTCCAGAAGATTTGTCAAGCATGATTTCCCTTTCACAAATCCATGCTGACTTGGACCTATCATGTCACCATTTTCCAGATGCACTGCTATGACATCCTTAATAATTGATTCCATCATTTTACCCACTACTGAGGTCAGGCTGACCGGTCTATAATTCCCTGTTTTCTCTCTCCCTCCTTTTTTAAAAAGTGGGGTTACATTGGCTACCCTCCACTCCATAGGAACTGATCCAGAGTCAATGGAATGTTGGAAAATGACTGTCAATGCATCCGCTATTTCCAAGGCCACCTCCTTAAGTACTCTAGGATGCAGGCCATCAGGCCCTGGGGATTTATCTGCCTTCAATCCCATCAATTTCCCCAACACAATTTCCCGACTAATAAAGATTTCCCTCAGTTCCTCTTCCTTACTAGACCCTCTGACCCCTTTTATATCCGGAAGGTTGTTTGTATCCTCCTTAGTGAATACCGAACCAAAGTACTTGTTCAATTGATCCGCCATTTCTTTGTTCCCCGTTATGACTTCCCCTGATTCTGACTGCAGGGGACCTACGTTTGTCTTCACCAACCTTTTTCTCTTTACATACCCATAGAAACTTTTGCAATCCGCCTTAATGTTCCCTGCAAGCTTCTTCTCGTACTCCATTTTCCCTGTCCTAATCAAACCCTTTGTCCTCCTCTGCTGAGTTCTAAATTTCTCCCAGTCCCCAGGTTCGCTGCTATTTCTGGCCAATTTGTATGCCACTTCCTTGGCTTTAATACTATCCCTGATTTCCCTAGATAGCCACGGTTGAGCCACCTTCCCCTTTTTATTTTTACGCCAGACAGGAATGTACAATTGTTGTACTTCATCCATGCGGTCTCTAAATGTCTGCCATTGCCCATCCACAGTCAACCCCCTAAGTATCATTCGCCAATCTATCCTAGCCAATTCTCGCCTCATACCTTCAAAGTTACCCTTCTTTAAGTTCTGGACCATGGTCTCTGAATTTACTGTTTCATTCTCCATCCTAATGCAGAATTCCACCATATTATGGTCACTCTTCCCCAAGGGGCCTCGCACAATGAGATTGCTAATTAATCCTCTCTCATTACACAACACAAGGTAGTGAAACATCCCAAGGCGCTTCACAGGAGTGTAATAAAACAAAATGCAACACCGAGCCCCTAAGGAGAAATTAAAGCTTGTTCAAAGAGGTAGGTTTTAATGAGCGTCATTAAGTAGGAAAGAGAGGTAGAGGGGTTTACGGAGGGAATTACAGAGCTTAGGGCACAGCCACCATTGGTTGAGCGATTAAAATTGGGGATGCTCAAGAGACCAGAATTAGAGGAATCATAGAATAGAATCATAGAATGGTTACAGCACGGAAGGCCATTCGGCCCATCAAACCCGTGCCGACTCTCAGTTAGTCCTACTCCCCCGCCCTTTCCCCGGAGCCCTGCAAATATTTTTCCTTCAGATATTTATCCAACTTCCTTTTGAAAGGTAAGATTGAGTCTGCCTCACCACTCTCTCAGGCAGCGCATCCCAGATCCTAACCACTCGCTGTGTAAAAACGTTTTTTCTTACACTGCCTTTGGTTCTTTTGTCAATCATGTTAAGTCTGTGTCCTCTGGTTCTTGACCCTTCTGCCAATGGGAACAGTTTCTCTCTATCTACTCTGTCCAGACCCCTCATGATTTTGAACACCTTGATCAATTCTCTTCTTAACATGCTCTTCTCCAAGGAGAACAACCCAGCTTCTCCAGTCTTTCATGTAACTGAAGTCCCTCATTCGTGGAATCATTCTCGTAAATCTTTTCTGCAGCCTCTCTAAGGCCTTCAAATCCTTCCTAAAGTGCGGGGCCCAGAATTGGACACAATACTCTAGTTGGGGCTGAACCAGTGTTTTATACAAGTTCTTCATAATTTCCACACTTTTGTACTCTATACCTCTATTTCTGAAGCCCAGGAAGCCTTTTCAACCGCTTTCACAACCTGCCCTGCCATCTTCAACAATTTATGCACACATACCCCCAGGTCTCTCTGTTCGTGCACTCCCTTCAGGATTGTACCATTTAGTTTAAATGTCCTCTCCTCATTCTTTCTCCCAAAATGCAACACTTTATACTTTTTTGCGTTAAATTTCACCTGCCATGTGTCCACCCATTTCACCAGCCTGTCTATGTCCTCCTCACTGTTCACTATACCAAGTTTTGTTTCAACTGCAAGTTTTTAGGAGCGCAGGTATCTCGGGTGGTTGTGGGGCTGGCGGAGATTACAGAGATAGGGAGAGGTAAGGCCAAAGGGGGTTTTGAAAACAATGTTGAGAATTTTGAAATCAAGGAGCTGCTTAACCGGAAAGCAATGTATGTCAGCGAGCACAGGGGAGATGGATGAACGGGACTCAGTGCGATTTAGGACACGGGCAGCCGAGTTTTGGATCACCTCAAGTTTACGTAGTGTAGAATGTGGGAGGCCAGCCAGGAGTGCATGTGAATAGTCAAGTCTAGAGGGAACATAGCCATGAATGAGAGTTTCAGCAGCAGATGAGGCAAGGATGGAGAGGGGTGATGTTATGGAGGTTGAAATAGACATTTTAGTTATGGCGCAGATATCTGCTCAGAAGCTCATTTCAGGGTCAAATATGACACCAAAGGTTGTGAACAGTCTGTTTCAACCTCAGACCGATGCTAGGGAGTGGCAAGGTCCAAAGACAATGGCTTCGGTCTTCCCAATATTTAATTGGAAGGCAGTTCTGCTCATTCAGTACTGGATGTCGGACAAACAGTCTGACAATGATGTCTGAAAGTAGATGGGTGACTGTGCAAATGACAATACTTTTTGAGGCTCTTTGATGTATGCGTAAATTTTCAATTCAAATTCTTCTGAACTGGACCAGACTCAATTAAATCTGAGCCACTTCCTCGCAGTAAATTAGGTTGAAGCAAGACTGCTTCCCAGTACATTTCACACAAATATATTCTATGATAATGATTACGACTCTACACTTCTATATTTGGTTTCAAAGTAGTGGTTAAAAAATACTACTTTGGTTGCACTCCCGTCAATACCCAGCAAAAATATCCAATGATGATTTTAAAAGGGCTCAGTTTCAATGTTATCGATGATACTATGACATCACTGTTCGATAACATTTAATGCTATGATTACTGAAATGCTTCATTCTCAGTAATATTTTGGCCTGCAAAGGAGCAATCCGACAAGAAGCACAGGATCCTGTAAGCCTTTTTAACCGCTTTCACAACCTGCCCTGCCACCTTCAACAATTTATGCACATATACTCCCAGGTCTCTCTGTTCGTGCACCCGCTTTAGGATTGTACCATTTAGTTTATATGTCTTCTCCTCATTCTTTCTACTAAAATGCAACACTTTATACTTTTTTGCGTTAAATCTGCCACATGTCTGCCCATTTCACCAGCCTGTCTCTGTCCTCCCCACTGTACTTCCAAGTTTTGTTTCATCTGCAAATTTTGAGGAGGGCAGGTGTCTCGGTTGGGGGGGGGGGGGGAGGGGTTTGCGGGGCTGGCGGAGATACAGGGATACCTCCTGAAACACTTCCTGAAAGGGCAGGAGAGAGGGGAATAAATGTCGAGGCTGGGTCACTCCAGGACACTCTCTGTGGCCAATGTAGCTGCATTGACACAAGTGAGCTACCAGGTCACAAGCTTGCCCTCTCGAGGAATAATGGTGACTTCAACAGGGCGGAATACACAAAATTATCTCCACAAAGGAATTTTAATCACTACACACGCCCACTTCTCTGAAGATATTTCTATTTATTTTAATATTGATTAGGTGTTGGCCTTGGCTCTGACTCAGAAGCTCATGGGTTCAAGCCCCATTGCAGAGACTTGAGAACATAACCGAGGCTAACACCTCAGTGCAGTAATGAAGGAGTGCTGCACGGTTGGACATGCTGTAAGGCTTCAACCCACAATCTTCCAAATCTGAGACACGGAGCTCTTAGCTGGCACTTAGATGCTTCAATGCTGGGGATGTTAGCCTGGTCGAGGACGCTAATGTTGGTGCGTCTGTCCTCCCAGGGGATTTGTAGGATCTTGCTGAGACATCGTTGGTGGTATTTCTCCAGCGACTTGAGATGTCTACTGTACATGGTTCATGGGCGGGCCACATTGTTCGCATGCCAGACACAAGACTCCCAAAGCAAGTGCTCTACTCGGAACTCCTTCACAGCAAATGAGCCAAAGGTGAGCAGCGGAAACGTTACAAGGACACTCTCAAAGCCTCCCTGATAAAGTGCAACATCCCCACTGACACCTGGGAGTCCCTGGCCAAAGACCGCCCCAAATGGAGGAAGTGCATCCGGGAGGGCGCTGAGCACCTCGAGTCTCATCGCCAAAAGCATGCAGAAACCAAGCGCAGGCAGCGGAAAGAGCGTGCGGCAAACCAGTCCCACCCTCCCCTTCCCTCAACCACTGTCTGTCCCACCTGTGACAGGGACTGTGGTTCTTGTATTGGACTGTTCAGCCACCTAAGGATTCATTTTAAGAGTGGAAGCAAGTCTTCCTCGATTCCGAGGGACTGCCTATGATGATGATATATGATGAGATGCAGAACTTAATTCAAAACAATTAAATAAAGCAGAAATGTGCAATATATAGTTCAAGGTAATTGGAATATTAAATTATTTTTTATGTGTCAGAGACTGGAGGAACACAAATCAAGTGGATTTCAGGGAGTGGAGGCCATTTCCCCAATTTGGTACCAAATTACTGTGCAAATTAATCCCTACCCAGCTTTGGCCGCGGCAGAATATGGCAGCTCTTGTTTTCTTTTGATCAGAGGGTTAATGATATCATTAAAATGTCTAATGAAAAGAACAAATATAATAGCATAGGCTGCTGTTTTAATAATGCATGCAGATCACAATTTTATGTCTTGCACAAAAACACATGACAAGACGCCAAAGCAGGAAAGAAAATATTCCAAATAACACTGGCAACGGTAATAGAGGTTGAGAGAAAATTAAACCTACATTCTTCTCCTGGGAAAGGACAAGCCCATCTTGTCTCAATCCGTTCTTGAAACTGCAGAGCTTTCAACTGATCCATATTCTCCAGTGACCAATGCAAATACAGTCGTGCAATGTTTGAGCTGCACTGTTCAAATGGAAAACTTTGGATTCTTAAATCAGAGGAATATTTCCCCCAGTATTTATACAAGAAGCTCCATGAATTGAGAGTGTGCTGATTTGCCTTCCTCTTTCCTTAGAAACTGGTTTCTGTCAAGCTTCACTCAACCAGCGTGAAGTGCTGCTGGCAAGATTTGGACTTGAAACCAAGTGATTCATCTCGACACTTCCATTTCAGTCAATGTCCCTTAAGTCTAACAATTAGTGAAAAATAAGTACATGGCCGGAGAGTGCTTTTTGACAATTTTGTTATACGTTGTGTCTTATCATTTATCATTTGAATCTCATGTTTAAACTAAAGAGCATCTCTGGGATTAGGCACAGTGGGTTTAGAAATTTGACATAAGCTAAAAAGAGCAGTTTAAAAAATGTCACTGCACCACAACAGCTCCTTGAAGCACAGTTAATAATCACAGAAGTCTGTGACACAAGCCCCCAACTATTATTTCTGTGATGTGTACATTGAAATTTAAGAGGTGACGAGGCAGTAAATGGCTCCTTTGTCCTGAATCAGTGCAGAGGCTTATTTCTGCAAGAGTGGAATCATGTTCAAAGACCTTCTGAACTTGAAAGCGTGCGATTATATTACAGCGTTCATTCAAAATAGTGCCCGACAATATTAAAATATTTATGTTTCAGGTTTCTTATTTAGATTATCACGGGGTTGTTATCGATTAAATTGTCCTGAGAGCCATTTATTGCTGAGCAATCCGAACTCAGAATTATAAGCCCCAATTTTAACCCTGCTTGCACGGTGGGAATAGTGCTACCTGTTGTATTCAGAGCGTTCAGGCCACTGCTATTTAAACACCTGGGATTTTGGGGACATTATGGCCACCCACTATAGGCAGGCAAGGGCCTCATATATTTAAATTTCGGGTTCCAATTAGATCATTCGGATCCTTTTGCCAAAATAACTGAAGTCAACATCATCAAATAATTTTTACTTGCCAGAATAAAATTCAAAAACTACCGTCAGCCTTGGCTCATTGATGGCACATTCACTTGTGATTCAGAAGATTATGGGTTCAAGTCCCACTCCATAGACTTGAACACAATATCTAGGCTGACACCTCAATGCAGCACCGAGGAAGTGCTATTCTGTCAGAGGTGCCGTCTTTCGGCTGGGCCATTAAACTGAGGCCCCGTCTGCTCTTTCATAAAAGAAGAGCAGGTGAGTTCTCTCCCGAGTTCTGGCCAATAGTTATCCTTCCATCAACATCACTAAAACAGAAGATCTGGTCATTATCACATTTTTGTGGGAGCTTGCTGTGCGCAAATTGACTGTCGCGCTTCCTACATCACAACAGTGTCTGCACTTCAAAAAGTACTTAATTGGTTGTAGAGCACTTTGGGTCGTGAAAGGTGCTATATGAATGCAAGTCTTTTTTTTCTATCTTAAGGTTGTTTTGCACGTCACAAGAAACTCATTGCAATGTGATGGCCTCTGCTGGCTTCACATGGGAGCCCTGTTCCTGAATCATTGTTCTTTTGAAGATTGAGCCTCTAGGCACTTCAACCAAGAGCAGTTGGTCTTTCATTCTGCCTGAAGGAATGACACACTCTATTTGCCACACAGAAGTAGAGGTATGTGACTGGCAAATACACTTCCAAACACCCGATATGTCTGCAAGCATACCAATCTTTGGAAACTTGCAGGTGCAAGCTCTCTTTAACACCTTGCCTCAAGGTTAGCAAAACCCAGTGTGACAGGTGATGAGTGTTCGACCAGCAATTCTGAATTAACATGGTGCATTAACCTTTTCAGAGATGCCCTGGGAATATGTTAGTTTTCCAGTCACCCAGGCAGACTGAGATGGCATCAGACGTAAGGCGAGTCGTACTTGTGTCATTCCGACAGAATGCGCACAAAAAACATTGCCTTGACTATCTTAACCATTCTTATGAGGTCATTAAACTTCTTCTTGCACCGTGTGGTTGTTTGTGAAGTGGTTGAGATTGTGCTGACTGACTATACTACCTCCCTCCAGTCATCAGGCCCCAGATGATCTTCTGGACCTAATTTCCGCTAGAAGGATATCAGTAAATCTGGCAGCTCTTCCTATTACTGACCTCTTTTCTCACGCATTACTCTTCTGCTCCCTGGCCCTTTAATCAGCTGCAGCATTTTAAAGCACGGCAGAATCAATGAATTTCCCTCCTTCCCGGCATATATAATTTCCCCTCATAACTAAGGACGGCCAATTCAGGAAATGTCAGTGTGTTAGTCATCATCATCATCCTAGGCAGTCCCTCGAAACAAGGATGTCTTGCTTCCACGCCAAAAAAGAATGAGTTCACAGATATTTCAATGAAGGATCGAATATTCCAGGTCCTGAACTACATGTTGAAGGGTGGAAGATGCCTGTGTGTGGATTTTTTTAACGTGGGGTGACTGTTGCACACCAGCCACCACACGGGCTTGATAGAGCTCGGTCTTGGTTCAGTGGCAAGGATTAACCAAGATGACTGGAGACCTGCTCTGCTGCACGGACCTAGTGTGCACACATATCGCACAGTGTGGGCTGGTCCGTGCTGCCCCTGGGCCCTGGGCTCTTCTGGCCCCGAACTCACGCCTCTCCTGGGCCCCGACTACATCCCTCTACAATCTCTCGCCGCTTCTTCGCCCCGACCTTGTCGCTCCTGCTGTATCTGCCCACGCTCCAATCACCGACCTGGACCTTGGTGATGTCACTCTTCGCTGCCGTCGCCCTCCTGCACCAGCTCGCGCTGTACCTTGCCGTCCATGGCTGCCGCTCACCGCTCCTTTTATGCCCCAACCTGCCGCTGATGGTCTCTCGCAGGTCGAGGCCGTCACGCTGCTCATTGATGTATACCGCAAAAAGCAAGGGATGATGATGTGCCCGTGTCAGCTCTTTGAACAAGCTGTGCAATTAGTCCCACTCCCCCGGTAGTTTCCCCATAGCCCTGCAAACGTGCTCCTTTAAATAACATCTATCCAATTCCCTTTTGAAACTTACTATTGAATCTCCTTCCAGCAACCTTTCAGGCAGCGCGTTCCAGATCATAACAATTCTCATCTTTTGCCAATGACCCTAATTCTGTGTCCGCTGGTTACTGACACGCCTGCCATTTATGTTTTATAAAAAAAAATTTAAATGTGTGTTCGTAGTGGAATCACAAAGCCGTGTTTAGTCCCACCCAGCAACAAGAAGGAAATCCAGCCCCAAGTCATCTTCTGAGCTAAAACTTTGTTCCTGTGGTATAATTTTTCACTTAATTAGAGCATTTAAGGGGAAGGATGTAATCTGTGTTAAAAAAGTGAAAATTACACTCATAATTTTTCTTTAAGACAGCAATATCAAAAGATTAGTGGCAGTCGTCCATTCAGACTTGCAGGTGCGAAAAAAATTGAATGACAAAAATATTAACAACAAAGGAATCAACGTGAAAGGTGTGATGTTGAGGGTTTCATGTTCGACACATTTTGGGCAAAAATCTCTGATGCAGAGTTTTCATGAAGTGTTTTAATTCCGAATGTGTATTTACTTTTGACTTGGCACAGTCTTCACGTACTTTTTATAAAGTTGCAAAATTTTACTTCTACTGATAGATACTCAGAACAGCTATCAGAATATGACAGTGTATTTAGAAAATTTCAGTTACCCAAGTATTGTTATTTCATAAGCTTTGCTTGGCATTTAATTTAAAAAAGCAATATTCTAGTTGTAGCGATGTCAGTTGGGAATTGTGTACGAAGTGAAAAATTACCCCTTCAAACCACATACTATTTTTTAATAAGTTGATAACTTGCAATTATATCAGGACTTTAATGTAGAAAATATGTCCCAAGGCACTTAACAGAGGCGTATGGAAGAAAATGGATGTTCAGCCAAAGACGGAGATGTTGGGAAGGATGGCCAAAAGCTGAGTCAAAGAGTTGGTTTTTTAGCGGATTCATAAAAGAGGAGCGAGAGGTTGAGAGAAGGTTGGGTCAAAGGAGATAATTCCAGATCAGATCTCGGCAGTTGAAGGCATAGACACCAAGGGTGGGGGAAGGGAGCTGGGAATGCACAAGAGGTCAGAATCAAATGTACGGAGATTTCAGAGAGGCTTATTTATCGGGCTGGAAGAGGTGACAGAGATAGCGAGAGGCGAGAGCATGAACTGACTTAAACATAAGGATGTGAACCTTAAACATAAAAAAAGGAAAGATTTGCATTTATATAGCGCCGCTCATGACTACTGGACATCTCAAAACACTTTACAGCCACTAAGCACTTTTTTAAGTATAGTCATTGTTGTAATGTGGGAAATGCAGCAGCTAAACTGCACACTTCAACACTTCAACTCCCACAAACAGCAATATGCTAATGACCAAATAAACAGCTTTTTTGTTGTGTTGATTGAGGAATAAATATTGGCCAGGACACTGGGGATAACTCCCCTGCTCTTCTTCGAAATAGCGCCATCGGATCTTTTATGTCCACCTGAGAGAGCAGACAGGATCTCGGTTTAACGTCTCATCTGAAAGACGGCACCTCCGACAGTGCAGCGTTCCCTCAGCACTACCCTGCAGTCATGATTCATGTGCTCAAGTGCCTGGGATGAGGATTTTAAATTTGAGGCACTGGGGGAACCAAGATCCAATGTAGATCAACAACAACACAGGTGCTGGGCGAGCAGGAGTTTGTGCAAGATAGGATAGAGGCAGCAGAATTTTGAATGAGCTGAAGTTTATGGAAGGTGAAGAATGGGAGACCCTCCAGGAGAGCATTGGAATAGTTAAGTTTGGAGGTGACAAAGGCACGGATGAGGGTTTCAGTCGCAGGAAGGCTGGGGTAAGGGTGGAGATAGGCAATGTTATGGAAGTGGAAGCAGACAGTCCTTGTGACGGAGAGGAAATGGGGTTAGAGCTCAGCGGGGGGGACGAGCAAGATGTTGAACCGATCAACAGTCGGTTTCAGTTTGAGAGATTAGCTGGGGACAAGAATCGAATCAGCGGTGAGGGATTATCGCAGGGCCTGAAGATGACAGCTTCAATCTTCCCAATGTTCAACAGAATCAAACACAAAATTATTGAACTTTTTCTCTCAGAGAAAGGCATCACACCAGTTGATTGCTGTCAATTTAACCATATATGGAGTGTTTGGATCATCATCAGAGGCGGTCCCTCGAACGAGGATGACGTGCTTCCACAAGAGTTCACAGATGTTTCAATGAAGGACGTAGAAACATAGAAAACAGATCCGGGAGTAGGCCATTCGGCCATTCGAGCCTGCACCACCATTCAATATGATCATGGCTGATCATGCAACTTCAGTACTCCATTCCTGCTTTCTCTCCATACCCCTTGATCCCTTTAGCCGTAAGGGCCACATCTAACTCCCTTTTGAATATATCTAACATTGAAACATAGAAACATAGAAAATAGGTGCAGGAGTAGGCCATTCGGCCCTTCTAGCCTGCACCGCCATTCAATGAGTTCATGGCTGAACATGCAACTTCAGTACTCCATTCCTGCTTTCTCACCATACCCCTTGATCCCCCTAGTAGTAAGGACTTCATCTAACTCCTTTTTGAATATATTTAGTGAATTGGCCTCAACAACTTTCTGTGGTAGAGAATTCCACAGGTTCACCACTCTCTGGGTGAAGAAGTTTCTCCTCATCTCGGTCCTAAATGGCTTACCCCTTATCCTTAGACTGTGACCCCTGGTTCTGGACTTCCCCAACATTGGGAACATTCTTCCTGCATCTAACCTGTCTAACCCCGTCAGAATTTTAAACGTTTCTATGAGGTCCCCTCTCATTCTTCTGAACTCCAGTGAATACAAGCCCAGTTGATCCAGTCTTTCTTGATAGGTCAGTCCCGCCATCCCGGGAATCAGTCTGGTGAACCTTCGCTGCACTACTTCAATAGCAAGAATGTCCTTCCTCAAGTTAGGAGACCAAAACTGTACACAATACTCCAGGTGTGGCCTCACCAAGGCCCTGTACAAGTATAGCAACACCTCCCTGCCCCTGTACTCAAATCCCCTCGCTACGAAGGCCAACATGCCATTTGCTTTCTTAACCGCCTGCTGCACCTGCATGCCAACCTTCAATGACTGATGTACCATGACACCTAGCTCTCGTTGCACCTCTCCTTTTCCTAATCTGTCACCATTCAGATAATAGTCTGTCTCTCTGTTTTTACCACCAAAGTGGATAACCTCACATTTATCCACATTATACTTCATCTGCCATGCATTTGCCCACTCACCTAACCTATCCAAGTCACTCTGCAGCCTCATAGCATCCTCCTTGCAGCTCACACTGCAACCCAACTTAGTGTCATCCGCAAATTTGGAGATACTACATTTAATCCCCTCATCTAAATCATTAATGTACAGTGTAAACAGCTGGGGCCCCAGCACAGAACCTTGCGGTACCCCACTAGTCACTGCCTGCCATTCTGAAAACGAACTGGCTTCAATAGAGAATTCCACAGGTTCACAATTCTCGGAGTGAAGAAGTTTCTCCTCATCTCGGTCCTAAATGGCTTACCCCTTATCCTTAGACTGTGACCCCTGGTTCTGGACCTCCCCAACATCAGGAACATTCCTCCTACATCTAACCTGTCCAATTCCATCAGAATGTTATATGTTTCTGAGATCCCCTTTCATTCTTCTAAATTCCAGTGAATATAAGCAGGCAGTGACTGGTGGGGTGCTGCAGGGTTCAGTGCTGGGACCCAATATTCCAGTCCTCCAGTTGAGGGGGTGGAAGATGCCTGTGCGTGGATTTTTTTAACGTGTGGTGACCGTTGCACATCAGCCACCACACGGGCTTGACAGAGCTAGGTCTTGGTCCAGTGGCAAGGGTTAATGCTTGAATAGGAATGATGTGAAGTGCAGTGATCGACAACGCACAATAGTAAGAAAATAAACTCACTTATAAAAAAAAATAATCCTCAACATGCATTATCTGAAATAAAAATGAGGGAGCGATAAAGGCTATAATGCAAATGCTGGATCCAATTGATTACAAACTGTTGGAGAATCCAAGCTAATTTTTTTTCTATTTTTTTCCCATTTTTTTCAGGGACACAGTAAGTGACAGCTGGCCTTGGTACACATTTCAAGATCTGATTCATTTATCTCTAAAAAGCATTGAGTTATTAATAAAAGGTATTTTTTAATGTAGAGATTGGTACAAATATACAGGAGAAACGTTGCGACAGAAGGTGTGACAAGCTACTGTACATGTGAGTAACGTGACTATATAAGTAGAAAATGCTGCAATACCACACAGGATTGCTGCTTGCTCTCTGGACGATAAACCTCTCTCAGCCTATGATTGTGTGATCACTTGAAATATTTGAATAATGATACTGTATCATGTGACAAATACAGTGCTAATTGGTTGCAAGACTTTTATTGCATTATACAGTATGACACTTGTCCATTACCATCTTTCTTTCTATGTATGCAAGCTTATTTTCTGCAGTGAAATGCCAGATTTTCATATCTCATGTAATGTAAATTGTAGTAGAATCATTGGAGGAAGCCATCCATAATCGGATAAGAATGCAATCAATGAAAAGTTGAGGAGACAGGTTTGTTTTCACTGGCGTTAAAGGTAAGTGTGAAAGTGTCGCTAATTCCCAGAGTATAAAACATGTTTGATGACCTCGTATCTGAGTAATTGACACATACAGTAGGCTTTATAATGCCCTGTCACAGTTGGGTAACTCTTGTCTTCATTCGCTGACTCTTCCATCTGTAAGCACCTTAACTGTCAATAACTTTCAATGATAACAGATTGTTTGGACAGAATGTAGCAGCAGAAACAGTCACTACAGGATGGTTGCATTCTGTATAATCTCCAGATGCTCCCAGATAATTACTGAAGTGATCCATGTCCAGATTGTACTGTTTGTATATAATCACCTTGTGGTGAATGTTATTGTTTAATGACTGACACCGTCTCAACCAGGACTTCTAAAACAGGTGCTGTCCATTGTCCCCAGACAGTCGCTATTAAATCCTGCCTATAAACTTGGAGAAAATGGTTTGTCCAATGGGAAATCTCTGTTCAAGGCACTGACTGCTTGCACCTCAAAGGTTAACAGATGTGTATTGCACAGCATTCTTTCTCGAAGTGTCAAAGTGTTTTTGATGGCTGCCACCATATTTTCCTGTTGGCGGTAACTCAAATGTGAAATGACTGATGAGTGAATTGCAATACTGCAAATAACCAAACTGATTACGAGTGGGTAGCAAGAAACAAATCCATAAATTCAAAGCTTGTTAATTTGAACTAAGCAGTTAACAATCACTGTCGGACTGAAACCCTGAACAATCCCATATTTATTGACGAAGCCATGTGAACAGAGGGCAAATCAGGGTCGATGATGGAATAAAGCAACAACCAAGGTTGTTAAACTGTTTCAGCATGGACCCTATTCTTTATTTCTTCTCAACAATTTTCTCTGCTCCTCCCCTAAAGACATTGACCTCGTGCTGTGGAACATTTTCAATTGCATTGGTTGCCCTCTAATAGCTGGTCATTATTCACACTGGAGCCTTTATAGACAGTGTCAGCATGCTGCAAGACCACAAAGGTGCCACAGCCATAGTCAAAACCGTCCTCATCTGATATTCAGAAATATTTGCCTTTTCAGAACTGGTCACTAAATAGTGATCGGAAAAGAAACACTGCCTTGATCTTGCGTTTCCTAAATTAGGTAAATTGAGACTCGTATTAACATTACAATACCACCATCCCAGCCGAGATCATACAAATCCGCACACATCTGAGATCAAACATGAACTTTACTGATCTGTATGTCTCAGTTACTGACTGGCTGAACTTTCTGAGCTGTCGGCTGAGCCACCAAGCTGCCTTTATAACCACTGGAGCCACATGGTACTTGGTTTAAATTCAAAGTATGATTCGAATGGTGCAACATTTTAACATGGATTATTCAACTAATTAGAATGCTTTGCTAATCATCTGCCTGCTAATATCCATTATAAAGGGCAGGATCTCATCCCAACCCTCTGCAGATATATTAGTTTAACATTAACACGCCAGTACATTATCGTTACCTGACCAAATTGCTAAAATCAAATTATTTAATTTACTTCACTAAATATTCAGAACATTGGCACTCTGCTCCTGTTGAATCCAGTAATTTTCACCTTTTTAATGCAAAATATCATTTCAGAAAAAAAAATTGTGTTAAAAAATAAGTTGAAAGAGGATTCTAATTCACTTATAAAAAATGGAAAGATTATATTGATCCTTGTAAAGGCATAAATTCATTGTTTGCATTGTTGTGACACTCACTGCTAAAGCAATGGCAAGGTAAGTGGATGTTTTAAACATGTGCCATCTCCTGAAATAATTGTACTCGATTATTTCTGCACATACGACAAGATGACAATTAATCACCTTTTATTTTGAACTTTGTTGTTGTTAGGACCGAACGAATGTCTTAAATATATACATGCAGAGAGAGAGAGATAATCACTGTAGGACAGTCATGCTGTTCAAATTTAACACAACTTCAAGCATGTGACCGACACGCAAAAATATTTGGTAATATTTATTATTCTGATGCAACACATGGCAAAGCAGTAGCTCTCACTGTTAAGGTCAACTTATGGCAAATAACTAACTTTCATGGTTTGAGTGAACTTATGGTAAATAAATAACTCTCATTATTTGGTTGATAAATCCATGACATACTGAGGGAGCTTACAAGTTAGGTACTACACAGGGGCTATCGATGCGAAAGTGTAATGATGTTTCACAAAATAGGTTTTTGTAACCAATCAGAAATCCCTCATTATCAAAATCATAGAAAGTGCTGGAATATAAAGTACTTATATTCACTGGAATTTAGAAGAATGAGAGGGGATCTCAGAGAAACATATTAAAAAGGGAGAGAGAAAACGGGTAATGATAGACCGGTTAGCTTGACATCAGTAGTGGGGAAAATTTTGGAATCAATCGTGAAGGATGAAATAGCAGCGTATTTGGAAAGCAGTGACAGGATTGGACTAAGTCAGCATGGATTTATGAAAGGGAAATCATGCTTGACGAATCTTCTGGAATTTTTTGAGGATGGAACTAGCAGAGTGGACAAGGGAGAACCAGTGGATGTGGTGTATTTGGACTTTAAAAAGGCTTTTGACAAGGTCCTGCACAAGAGATTGTTGTGCAAAATCAAAGCACATGGTATTGGGGGTAATGTACTGATGTGGATAGGGATCTGGTTGGCAGACAGGAAGCAGAGAGTCGGGATAAATGGGTCCTTTTCAGAATGGCAGGCAGTGCCGCAGGGCTCAGTGCTGGGACCCCAGCTCTTTACAATATACATCAATGATTTGGATGAAGGAATTGAGTGTAATATCTCCAAGTTTGCAGATTACACTAAACTGGATGGCGGTGTGAGCTGTGAGGGGGACGCTCAGAGGCTGCAGGGTGACTTGGACAGGTTAGGTGAGTGGGAAAATGCATGGCAGATGCAGTATAATGTGGATAAATGTGAGGTTATTCATTTTGGGGGCAAAAACACGAAGGCAGAATATTTTCTGAATGGCAGCAGACTAGGAAAAGGGGAGGTGCAACGAGACCTGGGTGTCATGGTTCATCAGTCACTGAAAGTGAGCACGCAGGTACAGCAGGCGGTAAAGATGTCAAATGGTATATTGGCCTTCATAGCTAGGGGATTTGAGTATAGGAACAGGGAGGTCTTAATGCAGTTGTACAGGGCCTTAGTGAGGCCTCACCTGGAATATTGTGTTCAGTTTTGGTCTCCGAGTCTGAGGAAGGAAGTTCTTGCTATTGAGGGAGGTTCACAAGACTGATTTCAGGGATGGCTGGGCTGTCATATGAGGAGAGACTGGATCAATTGGACCTTTATTCACTGGAGTTTAGAAGGATGAGAGGGGATCTCATAGAAACAAATAAGATTCTGATCGGACTGGACAGGTTAGATGTAGGAAGAATGTTCCCGATGTTGGGGAAGTCCAGAACCAGGGGACATAGACTTAGGATAAGGGGTAGGCCATTTAGGACTGAGATGAGGAGAAATTTCTTCACTCAGAGAGTTGTTAACCTGTGGAATTCCCTGCCGCAGAGAGTTGTTGATACCAGTTCACTGGATATATTCAAGAGGGAGTTAGATATGGCTCTTATGGTTAAGGGGATCAAGGGGTATGGAGAGAAAGCAGGAAAGGGGTACTGAAGGAAAGATCAGCCATGATCTTACTGAATGGCGGTGCAGGCTCGAAGGGCCGAATGGTCTACTCCTGCACCTATTTTCTATGTTTCTATATTTCTAAAATTCTGACAGGATTGGACAGGTTAGATGCAGGAAGAATGTTCCCGACATTGGGGAAGTCCAGAACCAGAGGTCACAGTCTAAGGATAAGAGGTAAGCCATTTAGGACCGAGATGAGGAGAAACTCTTCACTCACGAGAAATGTGACTCTCTGGCATTCACTACCACAGAAAGTTGTTGAGACTAGTTCGTTAGATATATTCAAAAGGGAGTTAGATGTGGCCCTTACGGCTAAAGGGATCAAGGGGTATGAAGAGAAAGCAGGAATGGGGTATTGAAGTTACATGATCAGTCATGATCATATTGAATGGCGGTGCAGGCTCGAAGGGCCGAATGGCCTGCTCCTGCACCTATTTTCTATGTGTCTTAAACACTCAACACATAGATGCTGTCTGGCCCGCTGAGTGTTTGCAAATATTTTCTGTTTTTATTTCAGATTTCCAGCAACTGCAGTATTTTGCTTTTTTTGTTATAAAAGTCACGCGATTCTACATCCACTGCTTTGTTAAACAATCCTCAAGTGATCATGATGGTACAGCCCAACATATGGCAAAAACCATGACGTTTTTGTAACCATGACTATGCTGGCATAAACTATTGAATGATTGGCAGCTCGTGCATCACAACATAAGCACATAAGAACTTAAGAAATAGGAGCAGGAGTTGGCCATACTGCCACTTGAGCCTGCTCTGCCATTTAATACGATCATGGCTAATCCGATCATGGACTCAGCTCCACTTCCCTGCCCGCTCCCCATAACCCTTTACTCCCTTATTGTTCAAAAATCTGTCTATCTCCACCTTAAATATATTCAATGACCCAGCCTCCACAGCTCTCTGGGGCAGAGAATTCCACAGATTTACAACCCTCTGAGAAGAAATTTCTCCTCATCTCAGTTCTAAATGGGTGACCCCTTATTCTAAACCTTTGTGCCCTAGTTCTAGATTCCTCCACGAGGGGAAACATCCTCTCTGCATCTACCCTGTCGAGCCCCCTCAGAATCTTATATATTTCAATAAGATCACCTCTCATTCTTCTAAACTCCAATGAGTAGAGGCCCAACCTACTTAACCTATCTTCATAAGTCAACCCCCTCATCTCCGGAATCAACCTAGTGAACCTTCTCTGAACTTCCTCCAATGCAAGTATATCCTTCCTTAAATAAGGAGAACAAAACTGTATGCAGTACTCCAGGTGTGGCTCACCAATACCTTGTGCAGTTGTAGCAGGACTTCCCTGCTTTTATACTCTATTCCCCTTGCAATAAAGGCCAACATTCTATTTGCCTTCCTGATCACTTGCTGTACCTACATACTAACTTTTAGTGTTTCATGCACAAGGACCCCCAGGTCCCTCTGTACTGCAGCACTTTGCAATCTCTCTTCATTAAAATAATAGCTTGCTTTTTTATTTTTCCTGCCAAAGTGGATAAATTCGTACTTTTCACATTATATT
Source organism: Pristiophorus japonicus (assembly GCF_044704955.1). Lineage (NCBI taxonomy): Eukaryota > Metazoa > Chordata > Chondrichthyes > Pristiophoridae > Pristiophorus > Pristiophorus japonicus. Next base: position 6,508,375 of record NC_091988.1, on the reverse strand, counting down.
CCATCTGCCAAATGTTTGCTCACATGTTGTGTTTTTGGTGTTGATCTACCCAGGGAGTAAAACATTCGGTAAGGTACAGGATGGATCTCTCTGCTCAGGCAATGTATTTTAATTCCAAGGACTCCCTACCTGCACCAGTGCAACATTTTTATTTCCTGCACAAACTCTTTTCTCCGAGTACTGCTGCCAATGACCAATTATGGAGAGCCTTGCGATCTGGATAGGTGTCTACAGCATCTGAGCTAAGATTGCTGAAACTCATTTCAGTTAGGACCTGTTTGACTGTCAGACAGGAGACTTACATCCCATCAATGTGGGTTTGATTCAAAGCCAGGTGTCAGACATGAACAGCAGCTCACTAATCCACTGTGTGATGCAGTCCCCTGATATTTCACCCTGGCTGCTTCAGGTAACTTCTTCCATATTTTCCAGTGTGAAACACTATCACTTGATATCCCATCCACCCCACCATGTGAACACTCTTCTAAATTCAACATAACTCAACTCACATTTCAGTACAAATGTTTGACTTTCTCATTTCTTTGCAAAGACAATGGCCCGTATTTTGCCGTCAGTGACAAAGCGAAGGCACTCGCCGCCAACCTGCCCACAGAGATATCGCGATCTCTGTGGCAAAAACTTGCGTTTTCTCGACGTGTAATTGATTGTAGCGCTGTCAGTATTGGATTCCCAGCATTATGCAGCCAATCACATTGAAGATTTCTCACAGACAGCAAGTCAGGCATTGATTATCTGCTCTTAAATATGTTCGAGAGCAAAATAAAGTGTTTGACCTACACATGGGATTATGGTACAAACTGAAATATAATATAAATTCGTTTTTAAGGGCCAGAACAGTTGTTTAGCAGTCAACCTGCAAAGTCCTGTTCTGATTACTCTCATTTCCCATGAGCAGGTAAACATTTTTATTTGGGATTGTTACATCTGTTTTGTTTTTTTATTTGAAGAATATATGTTTATGTTGTACGCCTTGCAAGATATTGGACTGTCAAAAGCCGCTTCACCACCTCCAAGTCACGTCAGGAGCGTGATGGAAAACGCTCCACTTGCATGGATGGGTGTAGCTATAATGACACTCTGGGAGCTCGATACCATCCAGAACAAAACAACCTGTCCCTCAGTTTAAACATCCACTCCCTCCGCCACAATTACCAGGCGCCCAACAGCTCGGTCAAAGAGGCAGGTTTTAAAGAGCGTCTTAAAAAGAGAGGCGGAGAGGTTTAGGGAGGGAATTCCTGAGCTCAGAGCTGAGGTGGCTGAAGGCACGGCCATCAATGGTGGAGTGTGTGGGGGCTGGTGTGCAACGCCCACCACACGTTAAAACAATCCACGCACAGGCATCTTCCACCCTTCAGGATGTAGTTCGGGATCTGGAATATCAGGTCCTTCATGAAACACTTGTGAACTCATCCCGTTTTGGCGTGGAAGCAAGTCATCCTCGTTTCGAGGGACTACCCATGATGACGATGATGATGATTAAAATTGAAGGCGCGCTGAGATCTCAGAGGGTTGTAGGGCTGGAAGAAGTTAAGTTTCGGAAAGAATCAGGGTCAAAGGGCAGAGCGAGGCTGGCCTGTGAGTGACAAGACAGCAGGGCCAGCGATCAACCTGCTCCTGTTTCTTCGGTTCTTACGTCGGTAATCGTTTGGTGACAGCCGGATGCGCTTCATGTCCAAGAGCAAAGGTCGCGTCATGCACTTTCTGTCTGGGAGCAAAGGTCAGTGAGGGGTCAGGTCAGGAAAAGGAAACAGCAGGTCGTGATTTCTATCCCAAATCTCATGATTTTTAAGAGTTTATTTCCTGGTGGGGTTACAATACTGGGCATGCACAGTCAGCACTGAATGTCAAATGCACTGTACTTTACACCAATTTATTTGTTGCTTGTTCTCGGTCATAATTATCTTTTTTTGAAAATTATTGACATTATTTAAATGCAAATTTGCAAAACTACTGCTGTCCTTCAAGTTTACAATAATAGTCAATGCTGAAATGAAATAAGAACAGAAAGTGTTGTAAATACACGGGTTAGTCAGCATTTCTGAAGCAAAGAGACAGATAATGTAGGTTGACCTGCAGTGTATTTCCGCAATTTACTGTTTTTAGTTCAGATTGTAAGCATCAGCAATTTTTCAATGCAAAAAAAATGCTAAACTGAGTTTCTGCAGTTAGAGTTTCCTCCCCCATCAACACCTTTTGCCCTGTTCACAGCCCCCAGACTGCTGTTTGCACAAGCGGAACGACTCTCTTGTGAATTGATACCTGGGTCTCAATGATGTGCCACATATGGATCAGGTACGGCCCAAGGTTTAATCGTGAGGCACGGTCCGTTGCTCGTGTGAGAAGCTATCACACATTCTCCCGTCATAACCAACACACCTCTCTATGCTATTGTGTAAAATCTAAAACTACTTGTTCACATTTATTTACAGGTTAAATTTAATTAAACCAAAATGATTCTGCCGAGAATCTGCTGGTCTGCCACCATAACACTGTCAGGAGATGGGTGGAACCCTGGGGGAAACAACTGTAAATGCTGTTGCTCACTGGAGTAACAGCAGAACATAGAATATAAGAATATAAAAAATAGGAGCAGGAGTATTCATACGGCCCCTCGAGCCTGCTCCGCCATTCAATACGATCATGGCTGATCCGATCTTGGACTCAGGTCCACTTCCCCGCCCGCTCCCCATAATCCCTTATCGGTTAAAAAACTGTCTATCTCTGTCTTAAATTTATTCAATGTCTCGGAGGCAGCGAATTCCACAGATTTACAACCCTCAAAGAAGAAATTCCTCCCCATCTCACTTTTAAAAGGGTGGCCCCTTATTCTAAGATTATGCCCCGTAATTCTAGTTTCCCCTATCAGTGGAAACATCCTCTCTGCATCCACCTCGTCAAGCTCCCTCATAAACTTATACTTTTCGATAAGATCACCTCTCATTGATTGATCCAGATGATTGCTTGAACAGCTGTGGAACATCAGGACTGCAAATCCTGTGGTTCAAACGATCCCTTGGTTGTGTTACAGTATATATCCCTGCCGCAACACAAGTGACCAATTCTGGGGGTCACCAGTGGGAGTGCAAGCAGACCTCATCCATTCTTTCTTTCTCAAGTGGGGCTTAAAATCCTCCCAATGCCCTTTAATCTTTTAACTCTTCTGCCTTTGCTGCTCTCGCCTGCAGCCGTAGGAATGACCTCACCCACACTCCCACAAATCCCTGCCATCCCTCTCCAGAAGGTTTCCACTCTATCAGCACTCAGCCACCACTCTAGATTTTTCAGCAGCTTTCTTTCATGCAAATCCTTTAAACTTGTCTCCCACAGAACAGACAGCACTACCACATACAATTTCTTCATCTGCTCTAACCACAGCACCATATCCAGCCTCAGACAGATGCTAATTGTCCGTATTGGAAAAGTACAGCGTCTCCCGAGGTCTGTAGTCAATTTCCAATCTTTCATGCCAATTAACAATCTACCTTCTTTTGCCTTCTTACAATCACTTTTCATCTGCTGCTTCTCCGTCACAAACTCAATTACAACCTTAACAAGGTCTAATGTTTGATTATAGCGCCCTGTGTATAGTCCTAATGAAGGACTGTAGGCTGACAGTTGACCCTTGGTTGGATTATAGTCTTATTTTGCTTGCTATCCATTTGACTATATGCATCTAACATTCAGGTCAGATCAAGCTGATCTTAATTGAAAGTGATCACTCATTTTAGCATGCACTGTGCAACAACTCTGTCCCGCAACTGAATTATGTCAAATGGTGTAAGCCTTGCCTCAGTGGTAGCATTCCCACCTGTAAGTCAGACAGTCCTAGATTCAAGCCATACTTCAGAGACATGAGGACATAAGAGGTAAATTTCAACAGAGGTTCTCCTGTTCACACATTTTCCAATTATGTGGCTCTTCTATGGACAAACAAGAGAACCCCCTCAGAAATTCACTATCTTAATCTAAACTGATACTTCAGTGCTGCCCTGTCAGATGTGTAGTCTTTCAGACAAGATGTCAAATCAAGATTCTAACTGCTCTCGCAAGTGAACCAAAAAGATGCCACGGCACTTTTTGAAGAAAAAACTTGTATTTATAGAAGAGCAAGGGAGTTCTCTAATGTTCTGGCCAACATTTATTCCTCAACCAACATGACCACAGCAGATTATCTGGTCATTGGGCAGCACTCTCGCCTCTGAGTCAGAAGGTTGTAGGTTCAAGTCCCACTCCAGGGACTTGAGCACAAAAAAAATCTAGGCTGACATTCCAGTGCAGTGCTGAGGGAGCGCTACACTGTTGGAAGTGACGTCTTTTGGATGAGATGTTAAACAGAGACTTCCGTCTGCTCTCTCAAGTGAATGGAAAAGATCCCATGGCACTATTTCAAAGAAGAGTACGGATTTATCCCCGGTGTACTGGCCAATATTTATCCCTCAATCAACATATCAAAAAACAGAATATTTGGTCATTATCACATTGCTGTTTGTGGGAGCTTGCTTGTGAGCAAATTGGCTGCTGCGTTTCCAATATTACAACAGCGACTACACTCCAATAGTAATAAATTGACTGTAAAGCACTGAGGCATTCGGTAGTCGTGAAAGGCGCCATATAAATGCAAGTCTTTCTTTTTTTTCCATTCCTTTGTCTCATTACTGTAAATGTTTATCCGCATAATCTCAACAATAAACGGCCTAGTTTAGTTATCAATTGCTCACTATTCCATAATCCCTGGCTTCTCTCATTCAAACTACAAATTGTCTTCTCAAACTCCTCTCCTCTGCCTCCTCTCCTTTTACCTCCAACAAGAAGTGCGAAGACTTCATGGATTTCTTTGTCACAAAGATTGAGACCATCCGTTTGGCTGCCTCTGCCAGTTCCCTCCTGTGATATCTTGAGACACAGCTTATACACACAACTGCACAACATGGCTCCCAGGTAGAACTCTGAAGAGCACATGGCTTTATTGTTATTACATCAGTAGTCCACTAGGTGACTTTACAACACTTCTCCCTCTTTAT